>NC_136488.1:121092631-121172631 GCF_053919585.1 Euprymna scolopes
ATATATATATGTCATCATTATTAAAAACAGCTATATCTAAAACATATAACTTTCATGGGTGTAGGAGATTTATAGATGACCTTATATGCATAAACGATAATGATGAATTCGAAAAAAATAAACATCTTATATATCCAAACGAACTAAAATTGAATTGTGAACATAGAGGACAACAGGCTACATTTCTGGATTTAGATATAAAAATTGAGGATGGGATTTTTCTTTATAAAATATTTGATAAAAGAAACTCATTCCCCTTTAAAATAGTACGTATGCCCCATAAGGATAGCACCTGCCCTGTTTTTGTGTTTTATGGAACCATTATGTCAGAGTTTTTGAGAATAGCTCGCGTTACTCTAAAATTTACAGATTTTATACCACCAGTTTCTAGCTGAGTAATAAGGATGATAAAACAAGGTGGGGATAAAAATAAAATATTTAAACAGTTAAATTATGTATTTGTTCATTATCCTGATGCTTTTGAATCGTTTAAGATAAACCAGACTATATTAATAAAGGAAATCCAAAACTATATTAGCAATGTATAAAATGTATTTATAATTACATATAATAAATTTATATAAAAAAAAATGTATATATGTAAAAATAAAATATTTTTAACCTTTATATATCTAATTTTAAATAAATAAGAATGTAAATATACAAACTACTAATTATAGTGGGGGTGATAAGTAGTTAAATGGATTAATCTAAAGCTTATAAATATAAGACTGATAAATTAAAAAATGTATCCATTTTAAATGGATAGTACCAGTCAAGGATCCGTCACTTGACACTCAGCCAAACAGGTGAGGGGCCGGGAACCGGCCCAGCACCTGTTGGACTGAGGTACACCGCCTGGGTAATACCTAGGAGGTCCACCCTCCCAGGCCTTGCCACCGGGCTTTCCGGTGGGGCAAGTTTATTGCTTGTTGCCTGAGGCGCCCCGACCGGGGAATGCCGACGGGGTTACTCAGGCAATTTTTAAAATTGCAGGAGTGCCCCTCCTTTAGGGGAGCCTGCTGGGTTACCACTTTCCGGCCTTGTGCCACATTTTGCTGAGTGGACAGCAAATAAATATAATCCATTTTAAATGGATAGTACCAGTCAAGGATCCGTCACTTGACACTCAGCCCAACAGGTGAGGGTCCGGGAACCGGCCCAGCACCTGTTGGACTGAGGTACACCGCCTGGGTAATACCTAGGAGGTCCACCCTCCCAGGCCTTGCCACCGGGCTTTCCGGTGGGGCAAGTTTATTGCTTGCTACCTGAGGCGCCCCGACCGGGGAATGCCAACGGGGTTACTCAGGCAATTTTTAAAATTGCAGGAGTGCCCCTCCTTTAGGGGAGCCTGCTGGGTTACCACTTTCCGGCCTTGTGCCACATTTAGCTGAGTGGACAGCAAATAAATATAATCCATTTTAAATGGATAGTACCAGTCAAGGATCCGTCACTTGACACTCAGCCCAACAGGTGAGGGGCCGGGGACCGGCCCAGCACCTGTTGGACTGAGGTACACCGCCTGGGTAATACCTAGGAGGTCCACCCTCCCAGGCCTTGCCACCGGGCTTTCCGGTGGGGCAAGTTTATTGCTTGCTGCCTGAGGCGCCCCGACCGGGGAATGCCGACGGGGTTACTCAGGCAATTTTTAAAATTGCAGGAGTGCCCCTCCTTTAGGCAATGGTTGGCTGTGGGGGCAATGGTTGGCTGTGGGGTAATGGTTGGCTAAATTCTACCTGGGTGTCATATCTGTATAGGCATGCACAGATCCTTTTCATGCGTATAAATTTACTGTAGACGCTGGATCTGTTTCATAAGGGGTTTGGTGTATACTGATGTGGTGGTGTTATTATTAGTGATGCTGAACTGGACGTTATTGAATAGGATGTGTGTTGTGGAATTTTCTGTAGTGGATTTTATGCTGTGTTAATAGAAGCCCATCTATGCATCTGTAGTAATGTAGTTTTTTGAGATGGTGCGTGTTTTTTTCTTCGAATATGTGTTTGTAGATAATGGCATAGCTGAGACTCATTTAGGATTTCATAGATGGGCTCGTATTTGTAAAAATTGCTGAGTGTTTAATGTAAAGTTGTTGTGTGTAAAGATGAACTGTATGATTTTGCATATGTAATATGGGAATTTTGTAGGTTCTGGGATTGTAAAAAACTTCTGTGTGCGGATATTTGTTCCTCAAATGAAAAGTTAGAATAGAGCGAGGGCACATCAATTGTGAGGAGAATTGTGTTGCTTGATAAGTTTCCTATCTTGTATAGAATTTGTAGGAAATGTGTGATATAGTTAAGATAGCTTAGGATGATCAGAAGAAAGGGTTAAGGATGCTGTCCCTATGTCCCTCGACATTTTCTGTAAGGGTTTTCAATACATGAAACGATACGCCGACGAGGTGACAATAATTTGAGAGGCTTAGCAATGCAGTACTTTCCTGGGGGCTCGTTAATCGATGTGTTATATTATCCTGTGTTGGCAGGTAAGAGGTGTACAAGTCTGTTGCTATTTAGGGAAGTTTATTGAGTTTAGGTGTAGTGTAAAAGACAGATTGGTTTGTTCTGGAACTAATACTTAGTCAGTTGTAAAATCTAGATTGCTGGTTTGGGTGGTAAATTTAGATGTGGATGTGTGGGTTGTTTGTAGAATTCTTTATCCGTTTGGTATGTATCTATGTCTGTATTAATTTGTGTCCATGATGATGATAATACTTCCCTGGTTTTCTGGTTTTATGGAAACAAGGTTGTTTTTCTGTAGTTATTTTATCAACTGCTCTTTATCCTTTGTGATATTATGATTGGCAAATTTGTTAGTCTGACTATGATGAATTTGTCTCGGTGTTTTTTTATGCTGCCCTTGTGTGCGTCATAATATATGTAACGCCTAATAGGGAGTATCTAATGTGTATCGTTTGAAGTCTTTGAACAATTGGTTGTTGTGAGGTTGGTGGGTGCTTGTTAGTTGTTCTTATGGAAGTATTTTTAGTTATTTATGGCGAAATATAAGTTCACTAGATTGATGTCTTATGATGTGCAGTATGAGATCCTCAAACTAATAATGTAGTTTCGTTTTTCGAGAATTAGTGATCTGATAAGCTGGCAATGTTAGTGAGCTGTGTTTTATGTGTGAGGATGATCTATGTGTGAGGATGATAAGTTGTTATTTTTGAGACGCCTAAGTGTAATATATATATATATATATACATATGTGTGTGTGTTTGTGTGTGTGTGTGTCTATATATATATATATATATGTTTATATACATATATGGATATATATATATATATAATAGTTAAGAAATTTATAAATAATATCTATGGAAGAACAAAACTATTATTGTTGCTAGATTTTCCGAATGGTGATTAATAATTTGTATTGTCGTAAGTTGCTACGTAAAATTCAGTTTTAAGTGACAGCCTTCAGCAGAGAATTTAAGTGTGGAAAATATTAAAAATACAATGGGAATAACTTAAAACATCAACCCGGTTTAGAGACCATCCTTCCTCCTCGTGGATTAAAAACATGATTCCGTTCAAATTACTGAGTTCCACACAACTTAAAAGTGCGGGAGCTTATATCTTGCGAAATTTTGTGAGAATAACATACAATATGAACACAGTACTCCGATTAAACAAAACAATACTACAATGTAACTGAAATTTATAATGACTTACATTTACGAGATAATGATCCATTGACAACACAAGTTAAAATAAAAACTTAGTATTTTCATTAATTAATATATAAATTTCTTTGTTATACAGGGTGTTCCAAAATGAACTGTCACATTTTTAGATGAAACAAAATTAAATAACAAATAACTAAAATATTTTTTTTAATTTTTTAAATACAAGTAGAATGCTATTTTATTTCAATTAGATCAAGTTAATTTATTATCTATCTTTTTAATTTTAGAATTACATCATTAATTGAACTGATGAACATGTTATTATTGGTCGATCCGCAACATCGCCTCATGTAAACACCAGCATTCTTGGGGGAATTCTTTGAAGTCAAAAGTATTCAGCTACCGCCATAGATCTCTTGAAGAATTAAAACAAGTTATTCGTTCTGAAATTTCTGCAATTCTACTCGGAATGATTCGTTGAGTTATTGAACACGTTCGTGAACATCTATAATCGTGTGTTAGCAATGATGGGAAACATTTGATATTTAAGACTGTGTGAAATAAAATGACATTCTATATCCATTAAAAAATTCTTGAAAAATTTTCTTTAATTTATTGTTATTTAAATTTCTATCAACACACATGTCATATCATTTTGTGACACTCTGTATATATTCTGTATCCATTTTTTATCTATTCTGTATATATTCTATATCTATTCTGTATATATTCTATATCTATTCTGTATATATTCTGTATATTTCTGCATATATTCCCATTTAATCAAAGCCTACTTACAATATTGGCATCTACTCTTTATATATTTATAAACCCATATATTTTATTTATTATTTTTTATATCTGTATTATCTTGCCTTTCATTAAGTCGACTCGACTCGAAGAGAAACAAATTTGCTCGAAAAAAGTTTAAATAAATAATAATTATGAATATGACCTGACAGAAGGTTTTTTTTTCACATATTTAGGTCATCCGTAAGCAAAAATTTGTCGGAAGATGACTAAGGAAGCTCCGGGTGGATAATAGATACAATTTTATAATCACCAACATTACGCCGTGTAATTAAAGATATGATGTTTTTCCCCCATGAGAGTCTACGGAACTGACACTTTCTGTATGATATTAAAGGTAATGATTGCACATCGTCGGTTTGCAATGTTGTCTGTATAATATTGGTGTATTCTTAGCTACATAATTATTCTTAATTTGAAATCAATAAAGAAACAGTAGTTAAAAAAAAAGTAATTACCATTCTTTTGAAAGTTGAATTGCAATCGACTTGTTTATTCAGAATGACTTAATGAACATTATGCTTATCAAAGCGGCACACATCAAGAAATATGAAGTACCGTAAAGCTTGCTACGTCTCTATATTATGTTTTACAAGCGGAGGACACCCGGTTTTACCCGATCGTAAAATACGCTTAAATATAATATTTTAATGCGTCCAGAGTACGTAAATATTAATAATAAGAGAGAATTAATTTCAAAAGTAAAAAAATAAGAGAGACTTAATTTCAAAAGTAAAAAATAGGATTTGGGTGCCATCAGCTAGAATCGAAACCAAAAGCAAAACTGTAGCATTCAAGCTGGTGAGGTTACCACTGCATAAAGGTGACACGCATATGAACTGATTAAAAATAAACTAAGATAGATGTACAAAATATGTAACGATTTTTTTTTTAAATTCTGACCATTTTTTAATCACTTAAAAACTATTTTAACCGGATAATTTTAGTTTCGGAAGAGATAGAGTTTTAAAATATAGAGATAAACAGACACACAAACTGCCAAACATAGTGAGTTTTAAAGATTTTCTATCCCTGTAGAAGACTTAAAATGGATTCGTCCAGTAATGCTTTCTTGGTGGATAATAATAGCGTTCAAAACTAAGGGACAAACTTTTTAAATAGAATATTTGTTAGAAATAACAACTGTGAAAAGCTGAAATTTTGACAACTGGTAGTTGTTATCATTCATAATAACATACTAAATTTGAATCATTTGCAAAGGATAGAAAACGAATTATAACAATTATCTATTTATTTTCCAAATAGAAATGTCCAAAAGTAAGGAACAAAACTGAGAAAAACAATGTAAAAAGCCAAAAAAAACAATAAAATATACATGCACAATCACTATTTAGTAAATGAGCCCTTGCTCTCAATGACGGCTGCACATCTTCAACTACAAGAACGAATCAGTTCTTGACACTCTTCGATACTAATTTTAGACCATTTTCCTTGAAGCTTCACCTACAAATCCCCCGTGTTAGATTTCATTCCATAACTATCACTTCTAAGGTCTCCAAAAGATGTTCTATTGGATTTAAGTCTGGGCTCGTGGTGGCCAATCCATAATTTCGAAATCTTGTTCGCTAAGGTAACTCATTACCACCTTTGCCTTGTGATATGGGGCATTATCTTGCATAAAGATTGCCCTATCGAAACCTTAATTCTGTATGATTGGCACAATCTTGAACAATGTTTTTATAGATTTGCGCGTTTAAACGAGTTTGTAACAGGACAAGAGGCGTTTTACCTTGGCTAGAAAACATTCCAAATACCATGACATTTCTGCTCCCAAACTTGATAGTTTTCTTAATACACTTTGCACTTAATCTTTCACCAATACGTCTCTTTACATTGTTTTTTCCATCATTTCCAAATAGATTAAACTTGCTTTCATCACTGAAAAATACTTTTGGTCAATTTTCATATGTCCAAATTACATACCTGTTTGCAAACTCTAATCTCTTCTTATTCTTCGAACAAACAAGTGGTTTCTTCCCTGGAGTTCGATTAAACAGCCCTATTTCTTGCAGTCGTCTATAAACAGTCTTTCTTGACACATTAACACATGAAGTACTATTATAACCCTTTTAATTTCTGTACAAGACTTAAAACGTTCCTTTAATGACATACGCTTCGATCTTCTCTTGCTGAAGTTTTTCGGGGTCTGCCGGTTTTAAAAGCACTAATTATTTTGCCATTATCATTGTAGGATTAAAAAACTCTGCCTACAGCAGTTTTGTAACGTTTCACTTTCTCTGAAATCTCTCCAATGGTGTGCTTTTCCTTGTGTAGCTTCACAATAGCTTGTCTCAGAGGGTAATCAAGTTTTTTTTTACGTTTCGCCATGGTGCCGGCTGATGCAACGTTTACAAGTGACTAAATAAGACTTATTCTTTAGAAGAAGTCAAAAACTTTGAATATAGCATACTATTTACATTGTTTTTCTCAACTTTGTAGCTTACCTTTGGATGGTCCTAGTCTGAAAATAAATAAATGTTATGATTCTTTTTCTATCCTTTGAAAATGATTCAGATTTTATGAATAATAACGACTACCAGTTGTCAAAATTTTAGGTTTTCGCAGTTGTTATTTCTAACAGATATTAGGTTTTTAAATTGTGTCCCTTAGTTGTGGTTGGTTGGTTATTGGTTATTTTGTTTTACGGCATATCAACCCTTTTCAGGTTATTTAATGCGGAATCCAGTGATTTGGAAGAAAAGTTTTTTTTAGTAGAATATGTTTTTTTCAAGTCAGTTTCTATTTAACCCATAGTTGGGGCCCTTACTGGTACTACCACTCCGGGTGAGATTGGACCTGGGAGCAATGGCAATTAAATGGTGGTTCCACACTCCCCAAAGCCCACAAGCTGGGGCCTCACCATCAGATATAGTTTAAGGTCATATCCAGGACCCCTTATTTGTGGACGCTACTGTATATATATATATATATATATATATATATGTGTGTGTGTGTATATATATATGTATATATATGCATATATATGTATATATATATGTATATATATGTATATATATGTATATATATATATGTATATATATGTATATATGTATATATATATGTATATATATATTTATATATATATATATATATATAGAGAGAGAGAGAGAGAGAGAGAAAGAGAAATAAGGGAGATAGATAGATTTACTAAATAGATAAATAGATATATCAGAATAAAATTACCTTAAGAAAATAAGTTATAATTTTGTAACAATTCGACTCAATAATTTAATTAACAAACGAGACCGCAATAATTAAATAAAGTTAGCGAATACAAAATTGCCGGACGAATCCACTTAAAGTATTTCGAGAAATTAAGAACGCAAACAGCTCGACAGCTAACCTCGGGTTTCAATCTATTTCTTAATGAAACGTTTTCCTGCTTTGCTCTTGTTGTTGTTTCTTTATTCTTTACTGATTTATTCACTTTTTCTTTACTTTCTTAAATATTTAACTTTGAAATCTTGTTATTCTCTCTTTCTCATTTTCCCCCCATTTAATTTCCTATGATTCTATACGAATATGAATACTAGTGGCACCACTTGCCTATGATGTTTTCTCGTTAATTTAGACAAATGGCTTGAATTCTTTACATTCACAAAAACATACGCATGATACTTTTTCAGCATTTATAGAGGATAGTAAGACTTAACGTTTACGAACTCGTTAAATATATAAGAAACAAGTGAAGCATGCATAATGACTAATGTTTGTTTTCAAATGGATTCAATATGTAAAGCTGGTGTGTTTGCGCATGAATAATCTACATGTTTGAAAAGAACGCATATGCAAACCATATTCGTACCTTTGTAAATGCTCCGAAAGTGTTGGTCGATTCAAACATCAATAGTGTCCATACGATTGCAATTAGTTCAGATGACAATTTCATTATGAAAAAGACAACTATGCCCCCCTCCTCTGTCGGACTATATTTTATTCATTCTTTGTACGTTATTTAAACTCGAGAAATAAGAGTTGCTTCTGGCTGGACCATGTCCATGCAGGTTCTAATCGCCACTGTCCATCTAGATCTTTTATTTGATTGCTATAATCCATCCTATATCTGATTGGCCAATTCACAACCGCCAACTTCGCATTTTTTGTGCTATTGCATTA
This sequence comes from Euprymna scolopes, assembly GCF_053919585.1. Taxonomy (NCBI): domain Eukaryota; kingdom Metazoa; phylum Mollusca; class Cephalopoda; order Sepiida; family Sepiolidae; genus Euprymna; species Euprymna scolopes. Next base: position 121,101,213 of record NC_136488.1, read on the forward strand.
GCGAACAACCATTTTACTCATATCAAGGAAAAAAAATCATCATTTTTAACAATTTGTAAAGATCGCGTGAATAAAAAGAAACAACGACAAAAATACTTTTAACGATTTCGATGGAAAATAGTAAATAAAAAAGTGATATATGCACGGGCCCCCGTGAGTACATAGTATACGAGGCATAAAAAATGACTAAGTTCGGTATCCCCCCCCCATTTAGCCTTAAAAGTCACTCTGGGGACTGCAAATCCTGGTGAAAATGAACAAACTCTGAAGTTTTAGGCCTTAACATATGTAAATTTGAGTTCTGCACCATGCAAAAAATGAAAAGTCCAAGTTCATCATTTTCCGCCCGAAAAGTCACCAAACACTTAACATATTTACATTTGAGTTCAGCACCATGCAAAACTGCTAAGCAGACATATACAGAAATTTTTGATCAAATATGGTAAAATAGTGCTAAAAATTGAGTGTTTTTATTAGCCCCTGGGGAATACCCAAGATATATCGCGAAGTATAGACAAACAAAATTATATAGAAATCAGTCACTTACAACTTTTCAGAAAGTTTTATAAAAATACTAGGCATATTTTTTTATAAGCAAAAATGTGTCAATTTTAGCCATTTTAACCCGAAAAGAACCCCTAGGGGCACACGCGGAGTTTTCCCGGAAAATTCATTATGTTTCTTTTTACTCATGCTATGTTTAATGTTTGTGCAAAATTTCAAAAAAATGAAAGGCGTAGTTATTGAGAAAAGTGCGGGCACGTGAACGGACGAACGCAAAACTGTTACAGGTCCATTCTCCTTTTGCTGGGGACAAAAAAATCCCAGATAATTTATCTCCGTGGTTAAATGAATTAATGAAAAAAACTCATCAATATCACCAATTGGTGCTACAACATTAAATGTGGCCATGGACAATAGGGAATATGTCAGGATTGAAAAACTAAGGAGAGATAGCACCACACTACCTCAACTGAGAGGGCTATTATGAAATCTGAAAACAGTTGTTACAAAAACACAGATTTAGATAAAATTAAAAGAATTCTTTTTATTCTCTCTTTTTTCTATCGAACTTTTTCGTTTTTGCTTAATCTTTTAAACATAGAAAGTAATTGTCAATAGAAGTATAAATGCGTTTTACCAATATTTGGGTAATTTTTACTACAAATAGCGCATTTTGGCACCGAAACCATTTTTAGCTAGATATATAATAGTTATTTAATAGGGTTCGCCAGTTATCAAGATCCAAATGGCACTTGATGATAAAGGTTAATAAGTGCCGTGTCTCCACTAAGACAGCACTGTTATTATTGGCAATGATGCAAATAGGAAAGAGTTGATTATTTAAGAGGACCGATCGGTTACCCTTTTTTATATTTGACTTGAAAACAACCACGTTATACTTAGCTGGGAAACAGCCCTGTTGTATTGTGTTCAACAAACGGTTAGTTCTAGGATATAAACTTTGCTTATGGAATTTTCGTTTAGTTTTAGGCACATATATTATATAACAAGTTGTTGACAATGGTTATAGATAGACGAGTGCCTACTCTGAATGTTTTACCCTGGGAGAGTGGAATAAATAATTCGTGAGAAAATAAAAAAAAATACCAAATTGTTTCCCAAACAGATAAATTGTTGCAGACACATAAATATATTTAAGTGATAATCTTGACTCTCATAGCTTTATTAGAAAACATAGCCGCCCGATGCTGACGTCACTTGGAAACGTAAAATTGCGTAATATATATATGAAACGAAATATTTTTTTAATAGATTTGGACACAAAAATATTAAAACAATAAATAAAACCGACTTTTTACGTATTCTCTTGTTCAAACATTTTTTATCTTATAGGATTATCACGAATTTGTTTTATTTCAGTGAAACTTTTTGTGTTATATTATTTATTCCTATAATTATGTTCAATTTTTATTTTTTATGAGAATAACATTTATTTAAAAAGTAGTTGTAGCTTCGTTTTCTTTGTTTTATTCAAATTTTAATCAAATGCAAACGATTTCGCTGAAAATCTCATCTGAAAAAGAGAAGACGCAAAATAAAGCCGGTTTTATTTATTTTCTTATATTTTCCGTCAAAAACTATTAAGATGTATTTCGTTTCATATATTCGAATTTCACAATTTTAAGCTTGCAAATGACGTCAGTATGGGACAATTACGTTTTCTAATCAACGTTCGATAGTCAAGATTGCTTTTTAATTAATTTAAAAGAGTAGTGACGAATTAAAGAAGCTGACATCATAAGAAATCTGTGTAAACTTGCCGCCATTCAAATTCGAGAAAAAACAGCGAGAAATTAAAGCACACAACTTGTATGAAAACTCCTAGTGAGTACGTCAGTGAAAATGAGCTGATCACGAAGTATCGCCAGATACAGAAAACTTTCTTGATTCCATTTTTCGTTCTTTTTCGTCTTTCATTTTATCCTTTTAAGAGTGTTTCTTCCCTCTTTCTTTCTTTTTCTTCTTGCTGTGCACAGAATCCATTTGTTTAATTTCTCTATTCAACTTGTCTAGAACTCGAGGGCTAATCACCATCTTAAAATGATGGCCACAAGGTGAATTTCCACTTGTAGATAAACTGGCCAATAATGCCCGAAACCATTTAACACGACGACTAGTTCTGAACATCAAACGCACAATGTTTTTGATCTTCACAGAAACCTCAATAAAATTTAACAAGAAAATCATCAAATGCTAAAGCATTTTATGGAACTCATAAAATCAATTGATAGCCAAGTTTTATTAATACGAATAACTTTATAATAATAATCAAATAATTAGTATCTGTTTACTAAATAAATAATATTGTATACTAGCGTATATGTGTCTCTTTATTGCACTCATATATGTTATTAAGTACTAGCGGGGTGGGTGGGCGCCCGGATTTGCCCGGCTTTGCCCGGGCGTAAAATACGGTTAAATATCATATTTTAATTTGTCCAGATTTCGTATATACAGAGCGTCCCAATAAAATGTATACCCTTTTTAATTATATTAACTTGCTACATGAATATGTCATTCAACGTTTCCAAGAGATGTTTAAGAATAAAAAAAATGGTACTTCCAGTAGGATGAATCATACCGCCATTATCATCATGATGTAACAGTCTATCTTTATGGTCACCTGTCAAACAGATGGGTAAAACGAAGAGTAAGTATCGAGTACTATCCATGATCAGCGGATTTTATCCTCATGGAAGTTTTGGAAGGGCGAGGAAGTATTTTAAACACAAGGTTTATGCAAACAAAAAACAGCTACGATGACTGAGTCGAACGCAGCCATTGACAGAGGATGTGCCAGCATCCCTACTGAAATTATAGGGAACGTTTTGGATTCAATCGTCGGGGGATTGTTCCTGGATCACAATGGGCAATAACTCGAACACTTTCGATAATTAGTTGGTTTCTACATTCGTTCACAGTATTCTGATGCATGAAGCTTTTCTTTGCCATAATAAATGTTGATGTTATGGACATTTAAAGAGTGTGTACATTTTATTAAGGCATCCTGTATAATTATATAGTAAAAAAAGAAGTATTTAGGTGTTATCAGCTAGAATCGAAACCGAAAGTATAGCGTGCAAAGCTAGTGACGATACTACTGTACCAACGTGACATGTACATAAACCGATTAAAAATTAAAAATAAACTAAAAGTTTAACAATTTTTTTTCGATTTTGACCCATTTTTAACCCCTTAAAAAAATTTTAACCAGCTAAAGGCCAATAAAAGAACAGCCCGTAAAAAATCAAATCATTCAGACCCCTGACGCTCCTTTGCGACTTTAGTTTTGGGGGTGATAGAATTTGACAATATGGAGACTAACCGACAGACAGACAGAAAGACAGACCGAAACGCAGGCAGACATATAGCCGTTTATATATCAGATTATGTATGCCTTAACAAATCGGTTATTACATAAATAAATAAATGAGAGGAAACAGTTGACACATTGGGCCATCCATTGAGCTCGCATATTTTTTTAATTCACGATAAATTGATTTGGTAAAAAAAATTAAAAAAAATAACTGCACCCAAATTAATCTATGTTTACTCTCGCTCTTTCTCTCTTCTACTTCTCTCTCTCTCCCTCTCTCTCTCCCTCTCTCTTTACGATTTAAAAATGCATTACTTTTCCCTCCTCTCATTAATGCAGAAAATAGCAGAATGGTGGAGGGGCAGAAGGAAAATTGTTAAATTACGTAAAAAGTAGATGAATTAAAGTTCAATTTCATACATATGTAAGCGAACTTTATTATTCACAATTTATCAGAAAACAAGCTAGATTGAGTTTTAAATTAAATTTAAGGTGTATTTTAAAATATTATCCTTTTTTATAGACCGCGTAAATATAGTTCATTCGAAACAAAACAGTGGTGTTACGCTTACCTATTCGCTGAAGAAGTGCTTTTAAGAGGAAACAAATGGATGGGAATAACTTTTTGAAATTATAGATGAAGAGAGTCAAGGAGAGTCTCACGTAAGAGTGAAATCCGGCGCGTACGATATAAGAGAGAGGTTGTAAAAGAAAAAAAAACGCAAGAAAGAGAAATTGATAGATAGAACATTATAGACAGATAGATAGATAAATAGACAGAGAATTAGATATATATATATATATATATATATATATATAGATAGATAGATAGATAGATAGATAGATAGATAAATAGAGAGAGAGAGATACAGTGAGAGAGAAACCAAAAGATATGTGTCAGGATTTATTAATTGAATATTACGGGAAATTAGAATATATTTTCAGACATGACTTACTAACAAAATTTCAGGAATATTATGAAATGAATTCTGTGCGATTCATATATGTGAGAAAAAGTTATAGTCAACAAACGTTGATTAACTTAGCTATATATATATATATATATATATATATATATATATATATATATATATATATATATATATATATAAGTTTCGTGGTTAAATTTTAAATTCTGAAAAAAACAACATATAGAGACATATATTCGATTTAAGAATTTATTGTTTGACAAATGGAATAAAGAGGAGGGGTTATTTTAATTTCCTTAATCCATGGATTTTCAACAATGGCTCATTTCATCAGAGGAAATGAAATGCAGTTAGCAAAATGTTCAGTTGCGAATGGACGCTATTTTGCTTTTCAGCACAATTATTGAAAATAGCTTTTTTGAGTGGTTGTGGATAATTATATGGAGAAAATTATATGAAAAGAGAAGTTGATACAACCTGGGTAATCCATTATCGGAAGGAGTCCAATGTTGTTCGGGGTTATAAATCCAGGTGGGCAGAAAATAGGCTCATGGGAGAAAGTAATATTCCCATATAGCGAAAGCGTACTGCTCCTTATTAATTTTTCGAAAAGTATGTGAGACAGCCTTATTTGTTGTTGCGTTGATTGTGTGTTGGTTTCTGTAGTCCAAATGCTTTCTCGGTGTTGACAAAGTGTATCCGAAATTGGGTGGATATACCATTCCATTGTAAGTATCCCCGTGAATGATAGAAATTGAGCATTGAGTTAAGTGTGCAATGTCCCTCGAAATCAATAATATAGTTATCAAAATAGCAAAGATAGCCAAATAATCCTGGAGATGATATTTAGAATGGTGCTTTGGAACGGCTTGCTTGAGGTATGAGCCCTGTAGAAAGATAGTTCGTTTTATTGTTTATAGTGGGTGAGGGAAGCCTTTTAGATGAGGGAAAGAGGAGAGTGAAGTGAAGTAGAGAGGGTAAAGAGAGAGGGGGAGGGTTAATGTTGGGCGAACATACAGGTTCTTAATGGAATTTTTCGGCGGGGAAGGGGGGAATTGTATTTTAGTATTTTTTAAAAAGTATTGACCTCTAGATTTTAAGTTCAAGTGGGGAATGGATATTTTTGTGATTTTCAATGGGAGGGGGGTGTTCGTGATAGGGGGTGAGTGTGCTGTTTTTGCTGTGGGGATTCACTAGCCCGGATTAAAAATAATTCAAATTAAATAAGGAAATAAAGAAATGTAATTTTAGAAATAAATGAATAGTATTATTAAAACATATTAAATGGAGATACGAAACTAGGTAAATATATAAATCTTTAAAAAAATACTTTGCAAGTATGCGATATAGGTAAAATACTTTCGCTTGTTTTCTTTTCCTTACTGTTTGCATAATATTTTATTGTTAAAGTGTTTTTTTTTTTAATTCAATATGTCTGAAGAAAGGATGTTCTTGTGAAAATTTACAAACGACATAATGTTTGGATTTGTCCGAATAGTCTTGAAACAATTCTAACTAACACACTATTTTTTTGCTATCAACCCATTATTTGAAGTCTTGGATTTTGTTAAAACAATATATATATATATATATATATATATATATATATATATATATATATATAAAATTTGTAATTTAAATTTTATGATGTAAAATGGTTAAATTTCAAATCTAGAGTTTTTATTATATGCAAGACAAAAAATACATTTCAATAAGTATATCTCTTTAACCCATAGGTTTTCGATGTCTACCCAACTCCTCCTCCGAGAAAATATTAGCAAATATTGTAAGTGCTTAAAACAATAAACATAGAAAATCATAATTAATAAAATAATTTAATTATTATTTTCTATGTTTACTATTTTTAGCAAAGTAGGTATAAACCATTATAATATTCGCTAATATTTTCATCTCTGAGGGGATGGGTAGGCATCGAAAACCTATAGGTTTAGGGGGAGATGCTTATTGAAAAGTATTCTTTGTCTTGCATATAATATCAATTCAAGATTTGAAATTACACCCATTTAACGTCATAATATTTAAATTACTAAATGTTGATTCATTTGCTCTATCTGGTATATTGAGCAATTTTTATTTATCGTATCTAACAACTATACTGCATCAATCCCTACTTTCAACTAACGAGTCATCTCCTGACCAAGCATACAACTACATAATCCCGATCATCTTCACAAGCGTGAAGGAACATTATATATATATATATATATATATATATATATATATATATATATCAGAGAGGCGGTAGCACTCTCTATATAGGGATGGCCCGTACACGCCTCTATACGCCTACAAAACAAAACTATCCAAATCTCAACTAAAATCAACTTATAAGTTTCAAAAAGCACATATTCTTACAGAGAAGCGTCTTACGAATCCAGCGAGTGTCAGAACGTCGGTTAAAATGTCAAAAGAGAGCAAAAAAAAAGGGTACAAAAATGGCCAATTGTTCTTCTTTCTTCTTTCTTCTTCTGCTTTCTTCTTTCTATTGAGACGATGTATCTCGGTGTACGAACGGTCTCTGACAACAGTTCAAGCATCAATCGACTGCTCTTTACACGGAGAAGTGCAGTGACCCATCGCTTTTTAGCTAACTCCATAATTAAATAAGATTACGTGTAATAACAAGTTTTAAACACTATATACCTAATGGAGACAGACCACGGAACTTCTCTCAAAAGGGACAGCTCCAAATAATACACCGGATGCTCACAGACGTTCCAGTTTGCCAGTGGCCTATATTTCTTGGACGCTGAATATTTGAGGTGAACGTTAAGTTTTTTTCTTTAAACAGTAATCCACCAGCGTTAATTAAACCACGAAATCTTTATCTCAGTTGATCAAAATTGTTATAAGAGTAACCTATCAGCAACTACGACGTCAAAAAACAATGTTATAAAAACAAATAATTCTTCAGATTTTCGACTGTAAAATATGTACAAAATGTCAATGCTGTGACCAGGATTCGAACCTAGGTTAGCACGGCCACAACGTGGGGTCCTAATTTCTAGACGATCACGGCTTACACTGACGTCTGTCGCTCTTGGCAGAAAGACACATGACTACTGTCAAACTATTGAAAAATAAGGAGGAAACTTGAAATTCTCACGCATGCGCAAAAATACACTATAGCAACCATTGTTAAATGCAGCTGAATCTCTTCGCTCGCTAAGAAAAGTAGATCAGACCAGTTCTTCTAAGAACTCACCAAACGCCAAAGGAAATAAGTTAAATTAACCGCAAAAGAAACTGCAAGAAAGTCATCTTCTAAGAACTCACTGAAAGCTGACCAAAAAGAATCAAAATCCAAGCCCTAGCCACAAAAATAACTAGATATTGTGGCTACTATACACAATCTACTAATAAAAACAAGTAAGTTTTCTAAAATAAACTACAATAAATTTACCAAGTAACCTCACACTGTCACTTATTAGGACTTCATATAAAGATAACAACTACACTATTGGTGTATATACCGTTCCACACTTTAACTATTGGTGACGGGGCAGTATCTCAATTCTACGAGAGTTGTCTTGCTATAAGATAAGTGATATTATAGTAAGATACACATAAGTGTTATATGTTTACATTTAATAAAAAATGCCAAAGTCAGCACGTAGTAAAAAAGCTCAGAGAAATATAGACTATGAAAAAAAACAAAGTCAAGGTATTATCTGAGCAAAAAGAATACTATCAGAAAAATGCTGAAATAATAAAAATTAAGTATCATGCAAATCCTGAGGCAAAGAAAACTGCCTCACATGCTGACTCAAAAGCACGGTATAACAGGGATCCCGAGGGGAAAAAACTGCCTCACGTGCTCTTTATAACAAAGAACCAGAAAAAAGAAGGCTGCCTCACATGCGTACTCAAAAGCACGGTATAACAGGGATTCCGAGGAGAAAAAAGCTGCCTCACGTGCTCTTTATAACAAAGAACCAGAAAAAAAGAAGGCTGCCTCACATGCTGACTCAAAAGCACGGTATAACAGGGATTCCGAGGGAAAAAGCTGCCTCACATGATCTTTATAACAAAGAACCAGAAAAAAAGAAGGCTGCCTCACGTGCTGACTCAAAAGCACGGTATAACAGGGATTCCGACGGAAAAAAGCCGCCCTACGTGCTCTTTATAACAAAGAACCAGAAAAAAAGAAGGCTGCCTCACGTGCTGACTCAAAAGCACTGTATAACAGGGATCCCAAGGGGAAAAAAGCTGCCTCATGCACAAACTATTATAAATATAAATATAAAAAACTGCCAAATCTTTGCCAAAACGCCAAAGAATGAACCAAGAAAAATTTAATAGTGAAGGTATGAACATTTTAGAACTTTATAATACTCCAACTGTTTTATCAGAGAGGCGGTAGCCATCTCTATGTAATATAGAACCGATGGAGTACCAAGAGGCAACTCCTAAGGCCCAAAACCCAAAGACCTAAAACCCAGCAGGAAGCGACCTGCTACTAATGGAGGCGGCAATGAGCCGCCTCCTAAAAAAGACAATACTATCATGAATGTAAGTTTAAAAATAAGACTGTAAGTAAAAATACTAATTAACAAGAATAAAAAAGCATTGGAAATGCAAAAGGATATAGGGATGGTATGCCAGAAAGTATACAAACAAGATAGCTATGAATGGCTAGGCACATGGAAATAGAATTGCATCCAAAGTATAGCCCTATAGCCTTTTACAACCGTAATGATGGCACGGAATGAAGATTGGAGAAAAGCTATAGAGCTATACTTTGGATGCAATTCTATTTCCATGTGCCTAGCCATTCATAGCTATCTTGTTTGTATACTTTCTGGCATACCATCCCTATATCCTTTTGCATTTCCAATGCTTTTTTATTCTTGTATATATACATGTAAATCAAGCCCGTGCTACAAAAAAAAAAAGAACCCTCATAAGTGTCTCAGTAGATTTGCACTGGGTGGCTTTCTTGGGCCTGAGAGAACCAACATGCTTCCACTGGGAACACTGTTTCTTGGTCTCTGGGTCATAGCATAGGTTTGAAATATTCGCAGAGTTTTGTCTTCCTTAAAAATATCTGTTTCCCGTGACTTACCCTACACACACACACACACACACACACACACATATATATATATATATATATATATATATATATATATATATATATATATATTTCTTTTCACTTTAGCTTAAGGCGAGATCACCGCTGCTTCTCCTCCCAGAGGTTCCGGTAACTTTTCATTTCACTTCAAATCGCTTAAGATAATTCACCAGTTGACATTTTTCTCTTACTTTATTTCAGCAGTACATTTTTTAAGACGGTGCCATCATCTTTAGAGAAACATTAGGCCTTTGGGCCAACATCAAAATGTATTATCTGTTCTTCAGATGCTACGTTTCAATTTCTTCCCCCTCAGTCGAGGAGAAATTCTTCACGACTAAGACGATTTTTAATTTTTGTTTCTTTTCTCCACGTTAAAAAACGACCCTAGTGTCTATGTATGTATTGTAAATAGGAACATCAATCCTACTTACTTACTGCTGCAATATTTTTGACTAATGAGGGGGTATCGCCCCTCACAGTCGGGAGATTCTATTTATAAACGATGCTGCTAGGAACTGACGAATCAAATTAATTCATAGTCTGCTACTAACCAATCAGAAACCAGAATTGCTCCATAAAAATTAAACATTTTCTTTAGCAAGCTTGCATGTGTTTACGCATGTGTCAGCACGGGAAGAATCTTTTGCTTTGTGGCTTCCAACTCAAAAGCTGTCTACTGAGAATCAGTCAGGACTTGTATAGAACAACTAACCATCGGAAACTGTTCTGAAGCTTAACATGGCTTACAATTCAAGACTTACCGTGTAAGGCAGTTGGTCATTCCTTTGTATCCGCCTACTTGATACTGCCATAGTTCCTTGGCTATGTATAGCTGTAAATAGACAGGTTTTAGTTTCCGCTTGCAATTCCTCCTCAACTGTCCCTTATCTTTTCCTTACATAATTATATTACCTTGCACTCGTTTTATGACCCTGAAAGTCTAATACTGATCTGACTTTACTGGTTGTGATCGGTTAAATTGCAATCAATTTTATTATGCCTTTTCTACAACACTTCCTTAGTAATAGAATCCCGTTTGTTATAATTCCACCTCTTTCTCAAGCTGTACTTCTGTCACGCTTTAGGGGATTCTTGTAATACTTCAAATTGTTCTATAACACTTTAAACTATTTTCAGTAAACACTATAACAAACGCTTCAATTTTGTTATAAGTAGTTTTGCTCATGGTCAGATACGACATAGTATACATCTCTAAACTAAACCATACTATTTTCATATGTACACCTTTCAAATCTTCGATTACATAATTTTAAAAAAGGTCAATAATGCGATCCATTGCGATTGCTTCCACTTCTATTCGAACCCTGCATACTTTTCCCCGCTTGTCGGGTTCCTTTACGTTTGAGGTTCCTTCTATGCATTGCTTACACGATGCCACATAAGTATAAAATTAAGTAAAGAGCTGGTTCATCTTATACCGACAAGTGCCTTTACTGTCATATACACAGAGGTTTCAAATATTTAAAAAGGTTTGATCTGTTGTTGGAGGAGTTGATGTGGCAGAAATCCTTGTTCGTTTTCTTTAGCCTGATCTAGGCAATATTTATGCAATATCTTGTTATGTACTTCGGTTATATACAATTGCAGCATATTTTCTCACATATGTTGAAGCAACAACGTGTAATAAAAATATAGAACCACTTTTAAATAACACTTGAAGAAACAGTGAATTATCTCAAACTCCAAAATATTCTCTGCCCGTCTCTCTCAACTGCCTGAGTGTCAACTGCCATTCTGTCTCAAATGCTTCTAATTAGTATCCACATGCAAAATAACTGGTTTATCATAGTGTACCCAACATATAACAATCATTAAAAAGTTAAAACTTTAAAATTTGACTTGTGTGCCACCAGCTAAAATCGAAACCTAAACATACCTTTAAAGCATTATTTGTTATCATCTGAGTTGAGCCTATACACGATTAAAACTTTTAAAATAACGTTGTTAAAGATATAAATGTATATTTGCATAACGTTTTTAGTCAGCTTATATCTGGCAAGTTGAAATTTATATTCAATTTTGTTGACTTGGAAGTTATTTTACAGTTAAAAAGAAAATCGAATTTGTTCCAAATGTTCGAATCTCGTATCTATCAAGTTTAAGTCTGTAGAATCAAAATTGAAATAGTTGATTATTAGAGATCGTTCCACACAAAGACAGACAAACAGAAAAATCACTTTTATATATATATATATATATATATATATATAACTCAAATGACTTTGTAACGGGTGTTGTAACCGAACATCCAATTTACGACTTCCGGTTGGGTATACGTATATAACGCAACAATAAAACGTATTTTTACTGTGTACATTTTCAGAGTCCCAGATGTTTGTTTTCGCGTTTAAATTATTCAAAAAACAATTGTTAATACTTTATCCAGTTTTTACATCGTTCATTTCCATATTACGTTTCAGTTATTTTAACGCAATTTTCTTACCAGTAAACCTACTTGAAGCCGTTGACAACCATAAGAGCATTTTACAACGGCGATTTAACCACCGCTTTCATTTTTTTTTAATTTATTCTCCATTTTTAATACGCCTTTCTTAAATAACATTTATACATTTTCTTCCACACTACTAACATAAATAAATAATCTCGAAAATATGTTTTTTTATTTGCCTTGCATATAAAGAATAAACGCTAAAATAAAACGTATTGTTTTACTGTGTACGTTTTCAGCGTCTTAATTGTTGTTTTTTTTTTCGCGTTCAAATTAAAAGGTATATAAAAACTTTGAATTTAACTTAAATAAGTGTTATGGAATATTATGGTATCTGTTCAGTGCACATTTACCTATACGTATGGCAAACCACTTATAATTCAATGGTTGTAATTATAAACTGAACGACTCATAGAAATCTATGTATATTCTTTTTTATTTTAATATACTTTCATAAAAATGTTTCTGTTATTTCACAAAAAAAACTATTTTCTTTACGTCACATGTGTCACGTTCATACATTATTCCATAGCTAATATAACATACTGGCCCAACGGGTCACGGGTAGTCTAGTATATATATATATATATATATATATATATATATATATATATATATATATATATAGGACAAAGTCTATATTCTAAATTTCATGATGCTGAGAATCTTATAATTTATACCTTTAAGTACGGTGACATTCACAATTCTTGACAGCAAAATTAATGATTTAATTATCATATTAATTAATGAATATAGTCTGCCCTTAGCTCATCAGAAAAATAACACCCATCAATCCATCATTGTTATACGCTTTGTAATTGTATTGAGTTTCATAAATTAAGGATTAGTATAAGGAAAGGTGAAAAATTATTGAAAAATACTTCCACACACATATACATACATATATATATATATATATACATATATGTATATACATATATATATAATTTATTATACAAAGATTGATGGCTACATATGTGCATACATGTTTCTGTAATTACACGTTATTGGAGAAATTACGTCTTCAGGCCAAGAATTACCCTTGAAAACTCTTGGCCTGAAGACGTAATCCCACCAATAACGGGTGATTACAGAAACATGTATGCACATATGTAGCCATCTATATTTGTATAAATAAATTTAATATACCCGTTCTGTTTACTCATTGAGCACATTTTTGTAGACACATGTTGTTTCATTGGATGTACTTCTAGGAAACTAAATCTTACTGCCATACTATATATATATATATATATATATATATATATATATATATATATATATATATATATATAATCGTGCTGGACAAGAAAAATCATAATCTAATGAAAAATAACTAACAACCTTATCATACACCTACTAGAGGTAAAGATACGTTATATATGCTATATTTGGTTTATGTTTTATGCCAAATAGGACACATATGGGTAGAACACATCGGGAAAATTTATATAACGCCGATTTGATGAAATTTAAATAATAAATATTAGAATCTAATCGCGATTAATATCGCCTCTTAATATCAGTATTGCTCTATAATTTAACAAAGCATAAGAAGGGACAATTCCCCATTTGAAGATACTACTTTATCATATTTGTATCAACTTTAACCCAAAATTGATTAGAAAATAATTTCAACAAATTTTTTGTAATCCCAATTAATTGCACAACCCTCAGCTTAAGTTTTAAATGATACAGAATTTTTTGGAATTGGTTTGGATTAAAATTAAATTGAGGATTAAAGCTACAGGGCTTGAATATATATATATATATATATATATATATATATATATATATATATATATATATATATATATATATATATATATATATAAAGCTGAATGGCTGTGTGTGTCTGGTCACGAATAGGCTATATGGTTGACTATTATAGAAAACTGATCACATATAATGATAGAAAATGTATCGAGACACAAGAATGGGTACGTTTAATCTGGCATAATGATGATTCATTAAAATTGTGGGGTCTGCGTACGCGCCTGGTTTACAAAGTATTGAAATAAATAATTTTACAAAAAGTGTTTTTGATATACATGTACATAATAATACTTTGATAAGTATGTTTTAACTTAAATAGGGATAGTATAATAAAATTGTGGGGTCTGCGTTTGCGCCTGGCCTCCATAGAATGGCAATAGGCACAAACTTTAATAAAGACTTTTCATATCTATCTGCGTAAGTATACTTTGATAATTATGTTTCAGTTTGAAGAAATATGGTATAATAAAATTATGGGGTGTTCGTTCGCGCCTGACTTACATAAAACGGAAATATGCCACAAAGTTTAACAAGGTTTTTTAATATAGATCCACAGAATATTGTGATAAGTGTTTCAGTGTGAGCAGGTATGGTATAATAAATTATGGGGTTTATCTATTTTATTTTTACTTTCATCATATTTTGCTTTGGTTGTGATACCCCCAAATTGGAAGCTATCTCTTTACAACCCTTCCTTTTCGTAATTTATCATACTTTCATAAATCAGATTCCATTTTCTGTAGGCTGTTTTTGAACCCAGTCAACGACGGGTACTTTGCTAGTATATATATATATTAGATGTCATAGATGTGTCGCAACTTTATATCCATTTTCCTCCTGCTAAAACAAGTAGTATTCCAGTACCCATAATTATGTTTTGCTAGTATACGGATATTTATTAAATTAAATTTTAGTAGGCACAGTTAAAAAATAGAAAAAGTAAACAAGTAGTTGTTTTCCAAACGCGTGGTCCATCGTAGGTAAATTAGCAAAATAATTGCTGAAAGAAATTATCGTACTTTTAACAAAATGCGCAGTTATTTATCGATTTTTAGGGAGTATCGAGTCTTCAAAACATTTCCTGTGTAATGTTATATTAGAAATATTGGGATCACAAAAAGAACATTATTATTTTTTTTCCAAGATTTTAAAGTAGTGTTTTTCACAAAAATAATTAAAATTCTCTCTAATCTGAAAAATAATAATTATTATTAACATATTCAACGAATTTCATTATTCAAAACACAAAAGATGAAAAATAAAGCACATTTAAAATTCGGATTTTTAACCTTAAAATTTAATACGTGCGTAGTTGGGTTTTTGTTTATTTTATCTACAATCCTTACCCTCCCCACAATACAATATATTTTACTAAGTTTCGGCTAATTATTTTAAACATATTTTTAACCACAAATTAAGAAAGGGGGGATTGTAGGCAAAAAATACATATACAAATATCGATTATGAAAAAGAACACTACACCTCTAAAGTTCATTCTTAATTTAATAATCAATGGAAATTTTGTATTGATTAGATTACTTGATTATTGGTAGATTTTTAAAGCTTCATCAAAAATTACTTAATCCTCTCTTTCCGTTTTAACTGTGCCTAGGTTTAAGATATAAGTGAATTCAATATATTTGAATAGATAGTAACTTGGCTTACACTCACCTCATAATCCGCATCAATGTCTATCACGCCAATCAAAAACAAGAAATTAATGGTACTAAATAGAAAACTTCTATTATTCTCTTAATATTATTTGTGTTTCTTTTTTATTGTCCATATAAGAAATAAACGTCGCTCTACAAGTAATAATAAAAATCGGTCTTCTGCGTTGTATTGATTTGGGTTAAATGTCATAGATCTTAATATTTTTATTAATGGCATTAGCAGTTTTTATTGTTGGGAAAATCGATACTTCCGAAGTAATTATAATGAGCGGATTCTACTATATATGAATTGGCTCAGGCTCCGGGTAATTATGATGTGATCGGCTATGTATGCGTGTGGGGGAGAGATGGACGGTGTATAATCCACAGGAGACCAATCGGTTTTTAGCGACAATAGGTTGAGTCAAAAGAAGAACTTTCACTTCTGTCCCCAATATATTCAAACCAGGCAACATTCGAAGAAGACTGCATAAATGACTGCTGTTAATGTCACTTAATAATTGTGTAAGTTAATGAACCGGACAAGTAAATAGATTGCTTCAGAGCGATCACAGCTGCGAACTTGATTGGGGAATGATTTCCCCACAGTGTTTCGTATAAGAATTGTTAATTGAACATAATATTTTTATATATACATTAACGAAAAACCCTATCCATATATATATATATATATATATATATATATATATATATGCGTGTGTATACATGTATGTATTTATATATGTATATATTTATATATATATGTATATATCTATATATCTATATATCTATCTATATGCATATATATATATCTATATATCTATCTATATATATATATCTTTCTATCTATCTATATCTATATCTATATCTATATATATATATATATATATATATATATATTAGTATTACAAGTGTCAATTTGATGTTGAATGTACCTTTTCCGAAGATATTTAAATAAATGTTTAGAGGTACAGAATTTAAGTACAGTTTTAAATATAATGGGCGGAAGTCTCTCGAGAGCTCTTTCAGCTATCATCTCATCAGGAGAAAATCGATAGCGTAAAAATAATAATACTATGTCGAAAGTAAAGAGTTCTTATGGGGAACTATTGAATGTGCCAAAAATTACGGGAACACTAAAATAAAATTTATTAACGTTTAAAAGACGATTAAAATATAGGCACAACGAGGGGAAAAAAACAAACAAAAGAAAAAACAACGGGAGAAAAGATTCACAGTTCCCCAAAGAGAAACAATGCGTTAGATCTTTCTTTCTGCCGGCACAAAGAATATATATATATATATATATATATATATATATATATATATATATATATATATATATATATATATATATATATAACGAATAAATGACAAAATCAATCCATCAAAATGGGGAAAAAATTCGTTTAGATATTATCAAAAAGTCCTAAAATTGGAAGTTCAAAATGTCGTAATCTAAGTAAACTCTAAGATATTTGCAGCTTCTCTTTCAATTTTCGGATTTTTTTAATCATGTCCAAACGCATTTTAGTTCGTTTTGGTGGATTGATAGTTGCTATTTTTTAAAAGGTGTCTGATATTTTTTAACTGATTTACTATATTTTTGCCATACTAAATCTAGAAATAACATCCATTTTGCTCTCGGAGGTCAAATTTTTTTGTAAATTTGAATTTAAAATTATGCGACTTATATTTTTGAAAACAATGTTTTCAAGATTTACTAATGATGTTTCAATGGCAAAATGTCAGTTTTTATGATAAAATTGCTGTATTCTAACAAAGAATCATGTACACTTCATGTACAGTACATGTAACTGAAAATGAAAACTTAATGTTTGCATTATTACGGTCTAAATTTTCGTTTTTTTGATTGTCGCGAATGTTTTGGTGCTTGCACATCTCTTTTTAAATTCCAACAGTAGTCCGCCATCATCACCATGTCCCACCTTCCCTGGTAGCGTGATTCAATTTCTCTCAAGTCCTGGTGAAAACGCTCTCCATGCTCATCACTTAAAGAGCCAAGATTTTCGGGAAAGCGGTCCATGTACGAGTACAGGTAGTGCATTTTTTATGCTCATATTGCAGCCAAGGTTCCTAAAGGCCACTAACATGTTTGCTACTAGATCTTTATAGTTCTCTGCCTTTGTGTTGCCTAGAAAATTCATCACGACCTGAACAAAGCAATTCCACGCTTGTTGCTCAAATAGGATTCATGGTCTCCTCAGAGTTTTTGATCAGCTGCCTAATTTGAGGACCATCAAAAATACCAGCTTTTAATTTTTCAGTTTACAAATTTGGGAAGGTTTTATACAGAAACTGAAAACACCGTCCATCTTTATCCAGGGCTTTTGTGAATTGCTTCATCAAACCGTGCTTTATGTGCAGTGAAGGAAATAAAATACGTCCCATGTCAACTAGAGGCTTGTTTATAAGATTTTTTGCTCTACAAATTGCAAGCGCTTCACGTACTGGCCATTCTTTTTTCACGTAATGTTGAGTACGATCCCTACTATCCCAGAGGCATAAAAGCATGGGTATTTGGTAAACGAGATATTATAAAAAGGCTGACTGGGAAGCCATCAGGGAACTAATCAGAGATGCCCCATGGAGAAATATTTTTCTCTCCCTGCTGAACAGTGTGCAAACGAGACCACTGACTGGTTCAAAACTGCAATCGAAGCGCATGTTCCCATGCGGAAGTTTTATAGTAATCCCCACTCTCCCCAATGGTTTACGTCGACTTGTGCAACTACCATTGCTCAAAAGCAGCATGCATACCATAGGTTTAACCGATATAAGTCCAGTTCAAACAGACTAAAGTATATAGAAGCTAGAAATAACGTTAAGAAAGAAATAGTGGCAGCTAAGAGAGAATTTACGGAAACCATCAAAAAGTGCATCGAAGCACAAAAACTAGGAAGTCGAGACTTCTGGAAAATCTACAAAAGTGTAGTAAATAATGGGCAATCAACAATTCCCCCACTAACCAACAATCACGAGAGTGTCTCCTCAGCAACCGACAAGGCTAACATGCTTGTCAGTCGGTTTGCCTCAAACTCCACACTGGACCCTTCCAACCACCCCCTACCTGACTTTCCTATGCGGACAGACGCCACGCTAGACGATCTGAAAACCACCCCTGCTCAGGTGCATGCTATCATAAAAAACCTTGACACTTCAAAAGCATATGGACCCGATCATATCCCAGCTGTGCTATTAAAAAAGTGCTCAGCCGAAGTAGCTCCAGTTCTCCCAAAACTCTACAACAAATGCCTTAATGAAGCTTGCTTTCCGGGCTGTTGGAAAACTGCTTCTGTTGTAACAGTATTCAAGAATTCTGGCGAAAGGACTGACCCATAAAATTATCGCCCCATTAGCCTCCTCCCACTTTTTGCCAAAATATTTGAGACCTTAATTAACCATGCTCTAGTCCATCATCTTAGAGATGCTAAACTTCTGACTGACAAACAATATGGATTTAGATAAGTCCGTTTCACAGCAGACATCCTAACTGTGATCTCTGAACGTATATACCATTCACTGGACAAAGCGGGGGAGGGCAGAGCGGTAGCTCTAGATATATCTAAGGCTTTTGACAGGGTATGGCATGAGGGTCTCCTCAGGAAAATTAGATCATACGTTATCACTGGTAGAATACTTAACATAATTAAATCCTTCTTAGATAAAAGAAAACTCCAGGTTGTCCTCGACGGTCGTACATCTAAACAATATGATATAAATGCGGGGGTGCCCCAGGGTTCTATCCTTGGACCTCTATTGTTCCTGATATTCATAAATGACCTCCCCGACAAAATTGCCTCTGAGATGGGTATATATGCTAATGACACTACACTCTATGGCTGCACGACAGGAAGACGAATGAACACATTTCTAAAGAAATGGCAGAAACACTAGAGGAAGACCTCCAATCTGTAGTGGAATGGGGACAAAAGTGGTTGGTCGCGTTCAATGCTGCCAAGACTAAACTAGTTTCATTCAATAATTACAAGAAACCCTCTCTACCACCTATAGCAATGGCCAACGACTCTTTATCTGAGAGTACATCTTTCAAACTCCTTGGCCTAACGTTCACAGGAAACATGAGTTGGAACAATTACATTGAAGGCATTGCCAGGGGGCTGCAACAAAGGTGGGCTCTCTCTACCGTTGTAACATAAGGGAGGGAGAAGAATAGGGTTTGACTTGGACACTTTACTTGAGGGATACTGGTACCCTGGTGATGACGTGTCCATTTTACTAATGAGAAGTTTACGACGATGAGAGAGAGAGATATTACGAGTGTTAAGAGACGAGAGAACAGGACCCAAGATCCCTTAAACCGTTGGTCTAGTGGTTAGGACGCTGGTTGTGTATTTATGTGTTTATATATAGAAGTTCATACCTGGTTTTGCTGCTCTGGGAGAGTCTTCATCTGGGTGGAGCTCTCTTGCTGTTTTCGCCGGAATACACAAGATGAAGACAGATGTTGGGTTTTCAACATTTTATTCTCCCAGGCATGATCTGCAGATGTCGCCATCGATGGTCTCCACTGTGGGTACCTACCACGTCCCACGTTTGGGGCGCGCATCTCCCCCCTTACTTAGGAGAGAACCATTTTAGACTTCTGCTCGGCTCGGCATTTTCTGAGAGACTCAACGTTTCACCAACCTTGCCACGTAGCATCACATGACATCCGGTTAGATGAAACGTCAATTCTTGCAACGTGGATTAACTACAAAAATATCTCTCTGACCTCCTCTCACCCTCTCCCTCTCTCTCTCGATCTACTATCTAATAGAGACACAGAGAGAGAAAATAGAGAGAGTATGAAAGAGCCAGAGAGAGAAAGAGAGAGGAGAGATGCTCTTTAACACCGTGCTAGAAAACTACTAACACCCGAAAGTATCCTGTACCTCTATAAGGCCACCATTCGCCCATGCATGGAGTATTGCTGTCACATCTGGGCTGGTGCATCTGCTACTAGTCTCTCGCTCCTTGACAAGGTTCAAAAGAAAGTCGCAAACCTGATAGGGCTGAACTGGCATCTAAGCTTCAGCCTCTGTCCCATCGACGAAATGCTGCGTCATTCTGCCTTTTCTACAAGTATTTTAATGGTGAATGCTCTGACGAACTGCAAGCACTTGTGCCCCCACGACGTGAGCACCCTCGACAAACCCGATAGGCTACTAAATCCCACCCCCACACAGTAGAGATCCCTAGATGTAAAAGATCTTTTTACTCCAATAGTTTCTTCCCCAGAACCGCTAGACTCTGGAATTCCATTCCAGGTCCCTGCTTCCCCAACAGTACTGATGCGCAGAAGTTCAAGTGTAACGTGAACCGACATTTTGCTGCCCAAATCCCTACATAGTACCCCAGTAGTTGTTGCCCCTGATTGTAGCCCCCTACACCAAAGTTACAATTTGCCTTGTTTGGGGTGAAAATGTAATTAAATAAATTTTTTTTTTTAAATCCAGACTGTTGACCAAGCAAGAAGTTGACCATTTTAAAGTCAACGCAAATCAGCCATTTATGTTGGTCATAAGAATTTTGTTTCTAGGACGTACTTAATTGCTTCATGCTGTTCTTTTAATGTTGTCGAATGTGCCAATGGCACAGATGCAAATTGGTTTCCATTGTGTAACAACACACATTTCAAAGACCTTTTGATGCTGTCGATAAAAATTCGCCTGTCCTCTGATTTGTATTCAGGTACGCCGAGATGTTTCAGTAGCTCTACTATGTCATTGCAATAGACTAATTCTTTTTCTTGAGCAAAATATCTTTAAAATTCCTGGTACCTGGTACGGAAGAAACTTACCTGAACTTTACCATTTAGCATGTTCTTGTCCTTTAAATTTCGGCAGAGTCTTTTGGCAAATTTAAATCGCGAACAAGATCGTTTAGTTCCTTTTGGGAAAACAATTTTGGCTGCTCCTCATTGTCATCGGGAAAGGATGCATCATGATGATCATCGGTAGTGGTAATGCTTTGAGTTTCAGCCTGGTTACTGCTGCTTTCTTCAATACTTATATCTTCAAATACAGGTACGGGAATTTCTTCACTATGAGGAGTAGGGCGCATAGCTGACGGCAGATTGGGATACTTCAGTCTTGTGCGATTTTTTCTGTTAATCCTCATGACATTGATAGCACAAAAGTAGCAATCGGTTGCATGATTTGAAGGCTCTCACCAAATCATGGGGATGCCAAAGTTCATGGACTTTCGCGTGCCTTTGCTCCATTGACGGAGATGCTCTGTGCATCTTTGCAAACCATGTGAGGTGCCCAACTTTTGTCTTGATCGCCGAGCGTCATGCCAAAATATGCATATTAAACGCGCTTGATAAAGGTGCTGACAGTATTGCGATTTGGTGCAAGTGTGTATTCACCACAAACATAGCAAAAAACATCTGGCTTATTTACACACATTCTTCGAGTCGTCATTGTATACCTGAAAAAATTAAAAATTAAATTTGTGTACGTTGTCTCCATTAAATTTAAAGTCTGTATTAAACAAATTCGGCAAAATTATGTCCTGCGAACAGTTTTAATCGCACAGTAATGAAATAATTTGACTCTGAAACACACAGAACCAATACGTAAGACTTACCTTCTCGTCTGCTTTCATATGTTGGTGTGTTTTAATAACAAGTTTTACCATTGAATTCCCGTATAGGCCAAATAAAGCCTTATCTTATATTTAAATATCGCATAATAATCGCAAAACTTAGACTCCCTAATTAAAATTTAATCAAACATTGTTTATTCAAATGCTTTCTTCTTTGTATTGCTAGTGCTAAAAAATTTTAATTTGTTCAGGTAATAGAACTTTAAACGGTACATGGTTAATACTTCTGTTGTACCTTTCTCGGGTATTAAAAAGTTAAAAAATAGAAAATTAACGATAGCTTAAAATGTCGACCTGGCCCAGCAAAAAGAGTGTTATTTTTGGATTCGGCACATCAAAATTGTCCAAAATCAGCTTACAAAACTGAGACACCAAATTTGCTGTTGACCAGTGTTATGAATAACACAATAGAATTGCTAAAATGTATTTTTGAACATTGCTCCACAACAAATAAGATAATAAATTACTTCGTCGTATATTTTACATAGAAATTGATTATACATTTCTCTTCCATCACGTAATATTTACTTGTATTTACGTGCTGATAATAGATTTTTACAAAACGAAGAACAAAAAAAAAAAACAATCATCAACTTTGATTAGCCAACATGCCTAGGAGGTACCGTTAATAAGTTTGTAGAATTTTGTGTACATTCATTTCAAATTGGAAGAAAACAATTTTTTGTACATGCCTTTAAAATTCTCGGAGACGCTTGTAACTTCAGTACGCGATTGCTATACATCTTATGAGATAGCTTACTGATTTTTATGATTTCAGGTTCAAACAAATCACGACAGCAGGAATTGGAGTATATACTACCCAAGCCTGATTGGTACAGCTGGTGGATTTCAAAAATGCAATCTGGATGTGGGGATACATAAAACGAAAGATATGCAATAAAATTCTGGTTTAAACTTGGAAAAAATGCCAGAGAAATCTATGGAATGCTTCAAACTGCTTTGGAACCATCTTGCATAAATCGAGCATCAGTTTTTGAGTTGCATAAGAAATTCATGGAAGGCGGAAAGTCAGTTAGGAATGATGAAAAATATGGGAGGAATAAGGAAGTAAGAACACCAGAGTTGATTATTCAAATGAAGAATTTAATGGATAAGGACCGTCGTGTGTCTATAGAGACAATAAGTGCAAAATTTGATGCCAGTGTGGGAACTGTACACACAATTATTTGCGAGGGAACTGAAGAGGCAGATTTGCACGAAGTTTGTCCCATAAGTGCCCAGAGAAGATCAGAAAGAAGCCGTTGTCATGACTAAGATGAGCATCAAGACAATTCCACAACTTCCTTACGGTCCGGACCTTACTCCCTATGACTTTTGGTTATTCGCTAAGCACAAGGAACACCTTATCATTATGAGAAAATGGAAAGATGAAAGAGGCTGTGACGAGGGTCATTGGCTGTCATAGAGGACATCCATGGGACTTCTAGAAGTTGTTGGAATGTCATAACACGTGCATAGTCGCCGGGGGATATCACTTCGAAGGGCACTAGAGTCTCATGCGTGTAGTATCATTAATAATGTTCATACATAAAAGTCTGGAAACTTATTGAAGTATTTGTCAGCTTCGTTCAACTGTAGGAAAAATGATCGACGACTCGAGAATACATTTGCAAGTAAAACACGAAACAAATGATTTGTGTTGCTTTCCGTCCTCCTCCTTCTTGTTCTTTTCTTTGTCACCTTCTCCGACTTTTCTTTCATCTGTTTCCTCGGCGCGAGTGTCGACGCGTTCGAAACGTATAGAATTTGAGTTTTACGTAATATATTATTAAAAACAGGTCAAACAAAATAATAATTATTTTATCGCATTGCTTGCTATTTAAGAAGTGCCCATCAGATTGCAGATTTCAGATTCAAGAATATACTTTTCGGAAACTGTAGACAAATGCTCCACAATTCTCTTCTTCTTTTTATTCTTCTTTTTATTCTTCTTCGTTGTCGTTGCTGTAGTCATCGTCGACGGTGACGCCGGGGTGTACATGTGCAGTATTTACACTACTTTTCTGTAACACAAAATTATTTCACGTATGTAGAAGAGTTATTTTTGTCGTTTTGTTGGCTATGCTACTATTAGATCATTTGCGCGAACGAAAACAAAATCACGAAACTTTCGTTTGGCACCTTCCAGCGTTTTACGTTAACTGCCCGTAAATTTCCGATTAGAGAACGGTACTCATTCGGCATAAAAATCAATTCTTTCTACTTCCACCATTGTATTTGTATTTATACGTTTTGCAGATGTGTCTTTATTACGTGGTCCTGGATATGACCTTAACCTATATCCGATAGATAGACCCTAGCTTACGGGCCTTGAGGAGTGTAGAGCCACCCTTAAATTGCCATTGCTCCCAGGTACACTCTGACCCGTTAGGGTCCCAACTATGGGTTAAATAGAAACCAACTTGAAAAAATAAACATATTCTATTATTTTTTTTTTCCTTAAAAGTCACTGGATTCGGCATTAAATAACCTGAAAAGGGTTGGTATGCCGTAAAACAAAAACAACCAACTTTATTTCGTAAGGTTTATTCCATTTTAGATTGTTCGTAATTTTAATGAATCATCTTAGAATTTAAAAAAATTCCGTCGACAATTATAGATTTTGTGTTATAATGAGGGGGCATAGCCTATGACAGCCTTTCTGTTTGTTCCTAAACGTTTTTTTTTTTTTTTTTTTTTTTTTTTTTTTGCTCAACACACATTTCCAAACACCTGGGCAACGCCAGGCTCCCAGGTTTTTTTTTTATAAATAAGAAAATAAAAATATTTTTTTAACTTTTTTACACATCAACACACTTTTTCTTTAAATTAGTGTGAAAGGTTTTGTTCATATTTTCGTTTATTTTAAGGGTGCTCGGGTACATAAATTCCGTCCATAACTTTGTTTTTTAAATGTTTTGTTAAGATTACTTTCTCTGATAAATAATTCTTTCAGATGTGCCGGGAATTGAAACATATTCGCAGATGATTCCTCTTTGTTTTCTGAAAGGTGGAATGCACTCCCTTTTTAAGTCGGTATATATTACAGTTATCTATGCGCAAACGAAAACTTCGTTAATATTTAAAGAGATTATACAAAAATGTGAAAGAAAACTTGAAAAAAAAAGACAAAGAAACAAAGAAAATCAAATTAATTTAATGCATTAAAAGTGTTTGAATCAGTTACTGCTCCTGAATAAGAATCAAAAGGATACTTCACCAAAAAGCAAAACACGGAACAAACACTTCCGATTGCAATTAAACAGGATGGGCCCTCTAATTATATGTTACTTGTATAAATCAATAGTAGAAAAATCCTTCCCATGCTTGCACGTGAACATGCGACGTGTTCGTCACTTTTTCTTAGTTTGTTACTTGATCAACTCATCCCACGGCCATTGTTGTCTTTGATCGTGCAGTCGACATCTGAAAGTCATTTTCTTTTTTGACAATAACTGATTCGCCTGTACATCAAATCAAGTCTTCTTAGATGCTTGATTTTCACTGTGTTTTTACATTTTTTTTTATGGATTCTTATTCGCGTCGCGTGTTGTTGGTGATGAAAAAAATACGTAAATAAAATAATTATCATTCATTTTTTTTGTTTGTTTGGTAGTGCACATCGACGAAGAACGTTGCGTTTGTGAAGCCAAGCACTTTCTGTTACATTAGATTTCTTGATATATTTGGCTTTATACGGATTCGCAATAATGTAACATTTTCAATCAACATAAAAATATTTTCAAATATTTTATGACAAAAAAAATGTGTTTGAAAATACAGATTACCAAAGTAAAGCTATGGATCTGATTTTAAAATGATTATAATTTTTTTTCTGTTACAACATATAAAAACATAGTGTTCAAAATTACAGGAAAAGAATCAAAGACAGCATTCAGTATTTGGGCTAAGTTTTAACGAAACGATTTTCAAAAGCTTATTTTTTTAGTAATGGATAAAGATATAGTTACTAGAATTTAAACTTTATTATTTATTTGCACGTGCTCTTTTTATCTATCGAGTTAAAATCTAAGTTTAAAAGTCTAATTATCAATTACATGTATATATATATATATATATATATATATATATATATATATATATATATATATATATAATTGCAAAAGGTGTAAGTAAAATAAAATTATGTTAAATTGGAAAATTTAAGAATAAACAGATAAACTGCTTAGGAACACGCTTTTAGATGCGAAAACAGAATTTTTTTTCCTTTCTAATTATTTCGGATTTAAAAATAAAGGCAGTTTATCTGTTTATCGTTTCCTCCTTTCTTCTTTAATCGGATTATTTCGGTTATCGATTGTCGATACTTATCGAAGACATTCCGATACAGCACCTATCTAAGAACACTGCCAGACACATAAATTACATTTGTGTGAAATTTCATAAAAATTCGCCACGCTGTTTTCGAGGCCATAGAGAACGAATTCACAAACACACAGACACATAATGCCCTGGACACACGTTTAATATTATCACTGATTAATGAAGTGTTTTTTGTTTTTGTTTTTGTGTTGTTGTTTTTTTGTTTTTTGTTTGTTTTTTGCTTACAAAACATACATTTTCATACGTAATACTTAAAGTGAGAGGAACACATGAGCTTATTTACAGAATATGGGAGTGTGAAACATTCTTTGACCATCATTTAATCCTTACGTTAGATCTTCCTGCTAATATACACACACACACGCATATATATATATATTTATATTTATATATATATATATATATGTATATATATATATATATATATATATATATATATATATATATATATATATATATAGAGAGAGAGAGAGAGAGAGAGAGAGAAGTATAACGATCGCATGATTCGAAAACCGGACTAAAATCTAGATTAATTTCAACTAGACGTCAATAACTGAAACAGCTAAACAGAAAAAAAAGCAGATAATAATCACATCATTTAACTAACTTAGTAAATTTCTCGATGCTGCGTTAAATAATTATTTTATAATAAATACTTCTAGTATCCTCGCACACCTATACACATATATATATGTGTGTGTGTGTGTGTGTGTGTGTGTGTGTGTGTGTGTTTTAGATTCAGCAAAATAGTGTGACTATTTCTGACTGGACATATATATCTGAACACGGGATTCAAACACTCGACTAAAGTAACAGTTGACTTAACAAACTGCGACTGAGATAGCTATATAAAAAAGAGACCAATTATTCATTTAATGATAATTTTTAAAAAAACTAGTCGAGAGTGTCATTCAATTAAAGAGGACTGAACTTTGCAACATTACCTAAGCTACCTTTTTTCAATGTAGCTTTAAATACTTTTATTTTTGTAATAAATTATTTTAATATCCACATGCATGTATATTTTATTTTAGGTCAGTCTCATTAGTGTGCTATCTATAACAGCTCCAATGGCTGTGGGAGTTGAACACTAGACTAAAGATACATTTGGTATCTACTCGCATAGTCACCAAGACAGCTATACGAAAAAATAGACAAATAAAATAAGAGAGTCGGTATTCGCTAAAATGTGTTCAATACTATGTGGGTAGAGAATAGTAGCATGAAAACATGCTCTATCTACAGAGAAACGATTGTGTTTCATAACCTCTGAAAACTAGAAGAATAATTACTTAGATTTAATTTCAAAAGTAACACAAACGTTTAGTGTAGCTTACTTACTATACGAATATTTTCATACAATATATATATATATATATAAATATATATATACATATATATTACCGTTTTATCTGCTAAGTTACACATGCTCTGAAATAATATTGACTACTTTCCTCAAGTTTTTACTATATATATATATATATATATATATGATGATTGCAACGTCTTGTCAGACGAGTGCCACTCCCTCAGACATTTAAAATCCATGAGCCCAAATACCTGAGGGAGTATCTATACAAAGATGATGTTACAGAGTCTTAGATTTGTACGACAGCTAAGTCTCTCTCTCTCTCGGTTCAAAATGTTGAGATCAAGCAACAAGCAAGAGCAAGTTAGCCAGCAACAAATTAAACTGCAGACCAGCTTAATGCGGGTACTGGTCTCCCGCTTTATGGTTTTTTTAAATCAGAAATTTGCTTCTCCTAGAAAGGTTGCCTTCACCACGGCTTACGGGAGCTCTAACCACCCCAATGTACATATACACATACACAAATGCTAGTTGGCCGTTGACCCAGAAAAAGAGTTCATTCGCCCTTTGGAAGGTCTTGTTTTTAATCCTTCAGGGAGACTAGCCGCCCTCCTCACCAAACATATATATGCATATATATATATATATATATATATATATATATATATATATATATATATATATATATATATAAGATTGTTGAATTTTTGTTTAGTATTTAATTTTTTAATTATCTTATTAGCGATTCCGTACTAATTTCTTTCTTTTTATTTGCCCTTTGTGCACATTCTTTTTCGCCCACATTATTTTTAGGACGTATTACTTTTTTATTTATTTATTTTTTTAATATAATTTATTAATAATTATTACGTGCATAAAAATAAGTAATCTATAATTACTTTTATGCACGTAGTAATTATCAATAAATAATATATATATATATATATATATATATATATATATATATATATATAAGAGGAAGAAAATTAAAACTGTAAGTTAAAATTTAAAATCAAAAGATATTGTTCGACTAAATATTCCAAAAGAAATTTGATTCTAAATTTTAACTTACAGCTTTAATTTTTATTCTCTTATAATAAACTTATAATAAGCTAATCAAGAACCTTGATTTCAGTAAAGCAACTGGCTCTGACGGCATTCCAGTTATAGTGCTGAAAAAGCTCCAACCAGAACTTGCCCCCATACTTACAAAACTGTTTAAGCGTTGCCCTAAGGAGAAGTGCTTTCCAACACCCTGGAAAACCTCATCAGTATGCCCTGTATTTAAGAATTCAGGTGATAAGTCATCTCCCTCTCGGTACAGACCAATAAGTCTCCTCTGTGTCATGAGTAAGTTGCTGGAATCCATATTAAATAAAGAAGTAGTCAACCACCTCAACAGAAACAACCTTCTTATGACATGCAATATGGTTTCCGCTCTGCAAGATCTACAGCAGATGTACTAACGGTTATATCACATAGGATTAGTGAATCTCTTGACAAAGGTGTCCTTTCTAGAGCAATTGCTCTTGACATATCGAAGGCCTTCGATAAGGTATGGCATAAGGGCCTACTTCACAAGATTTCCAACTACGGTATTACTGGAAATGTTTTCTCAATCATAAAATCATTTCTCTCTGATAGGTTCATAAGAGTAGTGGTTGATGGGCAGAAATCAGAGGCCCTCGGTATTAATTCTGGAGTCCCTCAGGGGTCCATCCTGGGCCCAACTCTCTTCCTGATCTACATCAATGATCTCCCAAAACACATACATAAATCATTCGTTGACATCTATGGCAACACATCAAAGGCCGTAAATGACGAAGTTCTCTCTAATTCTCTCTCCTCTGATCATGAGCACGTGGTACAATGGGGGAAGAGGTGGCTGGCCACTTTTAATTCATCCAAAACCAAGCTTCTATCTTTATCAGCAACGCTCTGATCCTGATCTGGCATCAATTGAAATGGATGGCTCTCGTCTTGGGGAGGCCCCATGTTTTGACAAGCTTCTGCGTGTGACCTTTACTCCTGATCTGAAATGGAACACGTACATCAAATCTGTTGCCAGGGACGCTGAGAAAATGGTGGGATCCTTCTAGCGCTCCAGAAGATATCTCTCTACTGATGCAATTCTCTATCTGTATAAAAGCCAAGTACGTCCAAGGATGGAGTACTGCTGCCACATCTGGGTAGGAGCTGCTAAAAACAGCCTATCCTGCCTTGATAAAGTACAAAGTAGACTTCGTGGTTTAGTGGGGGATGCCCTTTTCTCTTCCCTGCAACCTCTCTCCCACAGGAGAGACGTTGCGAGCCTGCCTTTGTTTTAGCATTATTTCCATGGCAAGTGCTTGTCTGAGCTCCAATCCCTCGTCCCCCCCCTCGCCAATCTTTCACAAGAAACACCCGTCTGGCTGAAACTACTGTCAATAATTTTCCCCACTCTTTATCTGTGCCTAAATCAAAACGTAGATTCCATTAGCAGAGCTTCTTTCTTAGAACTGCACGCCAGTTGAACTCTCTGCCACTTGCCTGTTTCCCACCTGACTACAACTTGGACGTCTTCAAGTCCAACATAAACAAACTCCTGACAAACCGCCCCCTTACGTAAGACACTCTATCAAAACCCTAATACTAATGATTACTACAATACTATCTCATTGATTACTGTACGCGCAAAAACCTTTATCGCTGAGTGGCCTTCTGACCTTGATAAGTGGTGACCCCCATGTAAAAAAAAGCTCTACTCTCTATTCCGTATTAAGTTTTTCTATTCGGTAGGGATTAAATAATATATATATATATATATATATATATATATATATATATATATATATACTGGTATTTATATTACATTGAAGTGTACCATTGCGTATACCAGGTAAAGACTATATCTTTTTTATTTCATTATAATATATATCTTCTATGCTCCTATAAATTCGTTTTTCTTTTGTGTGTATTGATATTCATATTAAAAACTCCTTTTTCCATTTATTTTAAAAGAAAATACAATTCTCTTATATATGGGGTGTGGAATTGCATTCACTAACAATAGATCTAGCTAATTTGCATATTCTTTTAAACATTCATTTTAATTAATTCCCTATGCGTTGCTTCGGTTTTCTAATGGGGTGATCATCTTTAGTTAACTATTATGTGTAATTATATTCATGAAGATATTCTACATGATTTATTCTTGCATAATATTTGCGTAAAAAGTTTATAGTAAACGCAAAATTGTTTCCATATATATTTATGTATACGTATATATATTTGTTTAACAAATTTTGCCTACCAAACTCCTCCTAGAGATTTTGGTCTACAAAGATGAAACTTCATATATAATGTATTTGAATCAATGCAAAACTTTTATTTTTGAATTTTAGCCTGGAAATATCAGTGCAAAAGTGTGAAAATTTAAATAAAAATGAAATTTGCCAGGTGACGGTCGAACGCCGCCATTACGAACGCATAACGTAGTAGCTATTGATTCGTGTTTTAATTTTTAGCCTATTTTATTTCTTCATGGTCCAGTCATTGACGCAGAGGCAAAATAAATCGTGAACTGAACGTTTTAGTTTCGATTTTCGGTGCTGGCGCATGAGTCTTTTTTTAAATACTTTTTAAACCATCAATATATTGCATACAATATATCTATGTATCAATCTATCTATCTATCTATCTATCTATCTATAAAAGTGAACGTGTTTGTGTGATTTTCCTTCGCAATAACTCTCTCAATTTTAAGTTTACAGACTGGAAATATGATATACAGGGTACTGAGATTTGGGTAAATCTATGATTGGTTTTCGGCCAGAAATTTGGCTGTTAAGGGGTCAAAGTTCAACGATTTGATTTGAAAATAGTAAGACGAGCAAGCACGTGTAGAGACCTAGACGATCCATGTAGATCATGCGTGAATAAATAATTTGCTATCCTATTCTTTAAAGAAGCCCACCATCTATTAAACTCTAGGAAAGAAATACCGAACAACTGTGTACACAGGATGATCTTTACTCTAGGATAGCGATACAAAATAATTTCGAAATTGACAATAAGAATATAAAATAAAAAATAAAAATAAAATAAGAAATAAAATAAAATAAACATACATATACATAAATAATTATATATATGTATATAAACTAAAACAATATCCGAATTATAGAAAAAAATCATATACCTAACGCCGTGTCAGTTTCTTTATATCTTAACTACACCTAGATTGAAAATAGGTCAGTTAACGCAGATACCTACTCTCCCCATGAAAAGCACGCACAAAGGAAAGGGTGGACCTAAGGTCAATTGTACATTTGTCCTAAAAGTGTCCACTTATTGGCTGACTAGGATGGACGAGGTTAAAACTAAAAAGCTGATCAACTAACTAAAAATCTAATAGTCTGTGCGTATATAAAAACGCGAGGTAATCACAACTCTTTGTATAATCCTGACGATTTCTCACGAGAATGAAACGCAAATAATCTGTGTAGCTTAATTGCCATATAGATTTTTATAACTTAATATATATCTATATACGCAAATGACATTTAAGGAGAGATTCTATGAACATAAAAGCTCTATGTAGAATCGAAAATATGAGAAAGATACTTCCTTATCAATATACTACTGGAAATTGATTAAGGAGAATAAAATACCTAGGCTGGAATAGAAAATGATTAAAAGAGCTAACGCATGCCTTTCATTACAGGCACCGTGTTTTCTAGGCCTTCATGAAAAGCTGGAGATAACTAAATTTAAAGACCGTTACAAACTTTTAAATATAAAACAAGAAACAGCTATCTTTTGTAAACATTTTCAAATTCATACACTAAAGAAATTATAAAACACTAAAGAAATTCAAAACAAAATATAATAATGTATAGTAACTGTAATGCCTTACTTTTCGAAAATATGTAATGTCTAAAATACCACTAAAGTAAAAGTAAGTTGTTGATTTAAATTAGAGAAACTCATATATTTCTATATAAAGTAAAAGAGTACATTAGATTGAAAGTTATTCAATACCTAGTTTAATCTTTAATTATTCATCCCATCTTTAATCTATTCATTTTAAACACGAATCTTTTAGTTTAAACATAGGTAGTGTAATGAGATAGAAAGAGATATATACTCTTAGCCAGATTGATTTAAATGTTAATTATGTATAGTACTTTTATTTCGACGTACCTTATTTTCTCCTTTTTATGTTGATATATATATATATATATAGATAATTTCTAATATCTCATCGAAATTTTTAACTACTTATTTCAATCATTAATTAATCATCTCATTTTATTTTATTGATTTTAAATGTTAATAACTTGTTTTAAATGTAATTAGTCTAATGAGTTAAACGATTATCTTCGTAGTCGGGTAATATAAATAAAATAACGCACTGTACTTATACAAAACATAACTTTCTAAACTATGTAATTCCTAATTAATCACTAAAGGTGAGTTAAGCGTTAAATACCATAAATAAGTATCTGAGGCGTAAAAAAAAATCTAAGCCGAGTAAAATGAGTAAAATTAACTGAAAGTCACTTTTTAATTTTTTAATCGTTTTTTTTTTTATCGTAAATTAACCATCTCATAGATATTTTATTTACTACTTATTTCAATCGTTAATCAATCATCTCATAGTAATTTTATTTATTTTATACGTTTAATCATCTGTTTCAAATGTAATGTTATGCTTTAAACGTGTATTATCTATTTTAAACGCAACTAGTCTAATAAAGAAAGAAAAGGGATTAATAATCTCAACCGTTGAATGTAAATATTGAATAGTTCTTGTATATAATGTACAGAATAGAAAAGAATATGGTCGATTAAATCACTGGGTTTTGTTCCGTACAACTTGCCTGCTGAAACGAAAATATTACCCGGCTAATGGTAACTTTACAATGATAGCTCAGAAAAAAGAAAATATGTCGTATTTAACTAGAGTTGTATATATACATATATATATATATATATATATATATATATGTGTGTGTGTGTGTGTGTGTGTGTGTGTGTGTGTGCATATTTTTGTTTATATTAATGTAGGTATGATTTTATCTCAACTTAAATGTTAAAAACGTTAATAATCAATTTGAATGTAAAAAACGTTAATTATTGTTTTTGCACTGGTATAAGACTTATTCTTCTAAAATCCGTATTCCTTAAATAACCACTAAAAGTAGAGCCGGATGTTTTAATGCTAACTAAAAAAGCATGACTATAAAATTATATTGGGAGATACCACATTAATTTGTATAATGTGATCACTTATTTTATCTGGTTACCCCTTTTACCCTTGGCAATGATATAATCCTATAGATTGGTTTTAATATAAAAAGGTAATGGTTTTGACTGATACTTTCGGAGATATTCTTGGCCTGATGATGTGATTTCCTCTAGCAGGGTGGTCATTGAAACATATTTTCATATGTGTAGCCACTAGTTTTCATATTCAACACACACACACACACACACACATATATATATGTACATATATATATATATATATAAATATATATATATATATATATATATATATATATACTGTGTGTGCAAAATCAAGACTTCAAGGCAAGTATTGATGGCAACGAGAAGTGTATTTCATTTTATGTTACAATTGTTTCAATGTCCAGTTCGACAGTTTCAAGCATGATATCGTTTAAAAATTTTCAAAAACCAGCATTTCTTCAGACTTGATGAATAAACACACTTTTGGCAATGTAGCATTTTTTGAATAGAAAGAAAAAAGAGGGGGGGATCCCTAACGGGAAAAACATGTGAGAAACATTTACATTGGCTGTGGTTACGGAAAAGCCCATTTAAATGTGAATGTATCGCCTAATTTTCGTATCCTTATTTAAGAACAGGGTTATATGAAGTTTCTACGGGAAGCCGTAAGTCATTTAAAAAAAAGAAATTTTTTGTTTAGATATATCCCATTTGTTGGGTTCTTAAATTCCTTTATTTCCCGATGATTGATTTTTTGTAAAAAGAAATTTTAAAAATTTGGTATCTATATTTATATTATGTTCGTAGCAACCTTGTAAGAATGTTACGGTAAGTTTTAGTTTCGTATTAGTGGCAAGTGATGTTTATAGATTATCGTTTTATTGGTACAAGGATTTATTGGTTCAGGTGTAGAATTTGATTGAATATGAGAATAAAGTAAAATGGGTGTATTAAATATATATAAACCTTGTAGAACATTTCGGGTGAAGTGTTCTAATCTATTTACTGTCTGAAAATTCATAGTTATTCTACTTGAAAATGTTTTTGTGTCGTTGCTTGGGGTGATTTGTCGTTGCTTGGGAGTTGCTTAAGGTGTTAAGTACTGCTTGTTAATTCTGTTTGAAACTGGGTCGATTTTATTTCTTATAATGGTTAAAGGGAGGTAATTCAGGCCGTTTGTGTTTATGATTCATTGATTACTCGAAGGCAACTATGATTTAATAATTAATTCAATCAGATGGGTCCAGAACGTGCTACAATGACTTGTTTAACAATTAAGTATATAAATTATGTTCTTGATCTAAAGGAATGGGATGTGTTTAGCCCGCATCTGTTATTAATCACTTGTGCTGCTCCTGTCATATAGTTGGTGCGTTGTGTTCTTGGGTTGTATAAATAAATAAAATATTGTATGTCCTCTAATTACTATTCTTACAACAAAACCACCCACAGCTCCAACTGTGTTTTACTCCGGTGGGATGTCTACTCCTGCATTTATGGTCTCTCTCTCTCTCTCTCTCTCTATATATATATATATATATATATATATATATATATATATATATATATATATATATATATATTCTGTTCAGCGTGTGCTTAGATCAATAAACAGACTCATACTCATTAGAGCGTATCCAATTCTTTTATGTACTGTTATGTGTTTTATTAACATTCCCAGCACAACATCATCCACAACCGTATTTAAACTGGTCTTATCTTATTCTTTTGATATTCATTCCCTCCTCTCTCTCTCTCCCTCTCTCTCTCTCTTTCCTCTCTCTCTCTCTCTTTCCTTCTTTCTCATTTTCCTTATTATTGTTTTTAATTTTGTATTATTAGTTTCCCTAACAAACACTTCTAAGGTGTCCGCATTTTGCATTTTTGCATTTCGTTAATTTTATTTTGAAGGTGTATTAGTTTTTTTTTATACGTACTATTTTTCTTATCTGTGTGGTTTGCGCGTTAAAAAAAGCAAAAAAAAAAAAAAAAGTCGTGCTTGTTTGCTTCATTTTTTTAAAAGAATCCGTTTCCATTTCATTTCGTGGGGTTTCCTTATTTTTAATCCTATCAACAATCATTTAACATAAGAATTCTCCCTTAGAATTAAATATAGAAATGAGTTACAAATACATAAGGTTAATTAACAGTTATTGAGAAGATTTGATCCCACACATTAACATTACGCACGGTAGAAAAGATGATGCGTAAATACGTGCAACGCTGCATATTTAGTAAGGTGCATTGATGCATGCTGCATACAGCTATACTGTGAGAAGAACATATCGGACTTGTGATTCGGTCAGCCAAGAAATTGACTGGATCTCTGAGATAATAATGTCTTATTGACTATGCAGCTACATCCTGTGTTTCTGAGCCACGTAAAACTGGCCGGAATCGGTCTTTCACACTATGGTCAGCCAGTGTTTATGTCCATAGATTAACTGTGTATAAATGTATAGTTTACTAGATGGCAACCCGGCTTTGCCCGGTCATACAATACGCTTAAACATGATATTCTAATTTAAGCAAATTGCGTATGTATTATTATAGAAGCAATTTTCTATTGATTATTATATATGACGATGGATAATTTGGCCTATGTATTAATTCGCAATTTTTTTAAAATTAAAAAATAATAATGGTATTGTCGTCCATCAAATTACGCCTGTGTTAGCAGATATTTGTGCTTGGCGATGAATGCCCTAGAAAAGTTACTTTTGATTAATGTTCGGTTTTAAAATATGTAAACGAAGAAATTATTTCCGACGACTTTAAATGGTACTTTGCATTAGGGGTATTGAGATTTGGGATTTTTTTTAATCGGCTTTTGGCTGTCAAGGGGTCAAAGTTCAACGATTTGACCTTGAACACTCTACCAAACTCCTCCGCCAATTTTGGGTCTAAACACTTGAGATTTTAGATGTAGGTTACTTGGACATGGGTACAGTTTTTTGCTTGATTTGAGCCCAAAACTAAATCATACCGAAGAAAAAGAGAAAAAAAAAAGATTGACAAAGGAGTCTTACCAAGAAATATATTTCTTAAAAATTAAACACTCGTTTATTTTATAAAAAATTTCGCGTTGCAGTTTTTGGCTTCAAACGTATTTATACATATTTTATTCTTCAAATTTCACTCAGCGCTTCTAACGGATATAAACAAAAAAACTACCCAGATTTTCAAAATGCGCGACCACGCGTCACCTATCCAGCTTCATAAAATCCCCGCAGTTAACAACATCACGTGGACTCTTCATCGAACTATCTTCCACTCTACATCATGTCGAAGAAAAAGAGAAAAAAAGATTGATAAAGGAGTCTTACTCCGAAATATATTTCTTAAAAATTAAACACTCGTTTATTTTATGAAAATTTCGCGTTGCAGTTTTTGGCTTCAAACGTATTTATACGTATTTTATTCTTCAAATTTCACTCAGCGCTTCTAACGGATATAAACAAAAAAAACTACCCAGATTTTCAAAATGCGCGACCACGGGTCACCTATCCAGCTTCATAAAATCCCCGCAGTTAACAACATCACGTGGAGTCTTCATCGAACTATATTCCACTCTACATCATGTTGAAGAAAAAGAGAAAAAAAAAGATTGACAAAGGAGTCTTACTCCGAAATATATTTCTTAAAAAATAAACCCTCTGTAATTTTATGAAAAATTTCGCGTTACAGTTTTTGGCTTCAAACGTATTTATACGTATTTTATTCTTCAAATTTCACTCAGCGCTTCTAACGGACATAAACAAAAGAAAATATACATATATATAAATATATATATATATATATATATATATAAAAAAGAAAATATACATATATATAAATATATATATATATATATATATCAACATAAAGTTATGACCAGTCTATAGGGGCCCAGCAAAGCCAGGTTGAGCTGCTAGTATATATATATATATATATATATATATATATATATATATATATATATATATATATATATATAAATATATATATATATTTATATATATATATTTATATATATATATTTATATATATATATTTATATATATATATTTATATATATATATATATATATATATATATATATATATATATATATATATATATATATCAGCAGAACTCTCAAACGACAGTTTATTTCTGCCTCGTCCAAATCGATGTACGTCTCTCAAGATTTTTTTTATTTTTTTAAAGTATCAATTCTTTAGATTCGAATTCAATTTATTTGCAGGTATCTTTAACTTTTTTGTAATAATTTGAATGGATGACTCTTCTTACGGGTTGCAAGGATTGAAGTTACCTTTTTACATTTATAGATTAAAAGTATGTATGTTAATTTTATTATTTTAATGAGGACTAAATACCAATGGATAAATAGCAGTTAAAGTCAAAGGTCCTTAAGAAATAAAAGAGATACAATAGAAAGCAGACATCGAGTGAGTCAGACCTAGGCATACAGATTCAGGGTTTAACAGACAGCAGATATTGAACATTTAGTACAATATACGTAGTAGGGGTTGATATTGGGAGCAACACAAGAGTTTATATTGAGCGTAAAAGATTCTATGTTGATGTGTGAAGAACTCCCTTATTTGCTTTATAGCTCATTAATCTCTTCAACTAATGTAATGACGTAATAGTTGATTAGTATTTGTACTTAGAAGGCAGTGTTTCACTTTTCTATCGCTTTTGTTCTAATTATTCCATTTTTTACCAAGTTACTTATGCATATGATTTAACGGTTAAGTTCATTATTATAGTAATATTAAACCTTTAAACGACAGGGGTCGTTCCAATAGCAAAACCTATTTTTTTAATTCAAAAGATTCAAGAGCTATGAAGAAGGGAGTTTTACCATTAAAATTACCTACACAAATACTCCCATTCTGAATATACTTTTACAGGTATTCGATGAGGCGCATCTGCTTCTGATGCACATACATGACAGGGGTTTCTTTCTTCGCGTCTCATACCGTCAATATCTGCAACAGAGAAATAAGACTCTCAGCTAACCAAGAAATCATTACTGTCATCATGACAATGCAATTCGCAATCCTCAGTGATCCATTCGTGCGTAATTAAAATAGTCTACATTACTTGAAGAACACCCGTCGTATTAACTAACCGCAAATGTGATAAAACGATACTGTTTAACAAAATAAAATTATAAGTGTTTTCACAAAGTTTGAATGATTGAATGATTACGTTGGATTATTATTTAATGAAATATAACATTATAGTTCAATATGCTATTTTCGACGTTACATTCACATGAGAAGAAACGGCAAGAACACGGGAAATGTTTGCGCGTACATCAACACATAATACATTAATTTTGATTTTTTTTTTTATAATGGAATCGCAATTCTAGGCAGATAACCGAAAACCTGCTACCTTCACTATTTTCATCCAACAAAATCAAGGCATTGATGATCAAATTACAAGAAAAATACAGAAAAGTATTACATTCATTTAAAAAATTTCAACTTCTTCCAAATTCGTCTTCCAATGAGAAACCAGCAACAATTTCGTTCTATATAATTTATCTCTTTCCAAACAACTAGACAATACCGGGCAGAATTTTACATAGGTGACGCAATTTCAGAGCATCAGCACGTTGCAAAGTAATAATACATTTAGGATGTGAGAGCTATAGATATCCGATATGATAATAAATGTATTTTAAATATTTTGCCGATACTGTAAATTGAATACTCTGCTTTTCAGAATGCAATTAATCGTAAGGATAAGTTAAACCAGGATAACAATTAAAATCAGTTTAATAGAGTATACATTTATAAAACCTATATTTATATTAATAAGTATTACCTGATTGCTTTTGACAAGTTTTACATGTAGTGTTACATATTCAAATCGTGGGTATTGTTGTTTAAATTGTAATTTCATTGCTTTTGAAATTACGGCTCTCTGCACTCATCAAGGAATATTATAGTATGAGGGAGCTCGGAAGTGCAGGATTTCTCCACATTGCTTCTTTTTGAATAATAATGCGTAGAAAGTTATTATGTGGTCAATACACTACCGCGAATATATAAATAGTTTCGTTTGTATTTGGGATGTATGTGAGGTTAATCGTTAACCTTACAATATGTATTTTTGTGCATTAAAGTTTAGATAAGAGCTAGAAAATAAAGGCTAATTTTAATAGGGATTAAAATAATCGGTGATAGAGCTCGTGGCATGATTGAAGGATTCGAAGTTAAAATATAAGCCCGACGAATGAATGGAAGTTCAGGATCGGAACCAATTACCGACGATATCTCATTTCGTACAAATCTCTCTGTTCATATATATATATATATATATATATATATATATATATATATATATATATATACACGTGTTACATTTAACACGTTAAAGCCAAATAGCAACGTGAATATTTTTAACCTTTATAAAATAAACAAATCTTTATTTTTAAAGAGAGAGATATATTGCGGGATATACACTCCTTTTTCAATCTGTATATATATATATATATATATATATATATATATATATATATATATATATATATATATATATATTCCTCTTATTCTTCGTCATGGTGTTGAATGGAAGAATTTTAAGTTAAGTCCACATGATGTTAGCTGCGGTATTTCTGTAACCGGATAATTACGCGTGGTCGGTACGTTATCCATTAAAGACGTTGAGTGAAATTTGAAAATCAAATAAGATACGTGTTACATTTAACACTTTAAAGCCAAATAACACCGCGAATATTTTTTTAACCTTTATAAAATAAACGAATGTTTATTTTTTAAGAGAGAAATATATTTTGGAGATATACACTCCTTTTTCAATCAGCATATATGTCTATATATTTTTTCCTCTTATTCTTTGTCATGGTGTTGAATGGAAGAATTTTAAGTTAAGTCCTCATAGTGTTTGCTGCGGGTTTTTTTTTTTGTAGCCGGATAATTACGCGTGGTCGCGCGTGGTCGCGCGTGATTTGAAAATCTGGGTACGTTATCCAATAAAGACGTTAAGCGAAATTTGAAAATCAAATAAAAGACGTATTACATTTAACACTTTAAAGCCAAATAGCAACGCGAATTTTCCATAAAAAAGCGGGGGAGGGCAGAGCGATAGCTCTAGATATATCTAAGGCTTTTGAAAGGGTATGGCATGAGGGTCTCCTCAAGAAAATTAGATCATACGGTATTACTAGTAGAATACTTAACATAATTAAATCCTTTTCAGATAAGAGAAAAATCCAGGCTGTCCTCGAAGGTTGTACATCTAAACAATATGAAATAAATTGTCGAGTGAATGGTATATACGTGCAGAGATTACAGTGAGGATGTCTGCTGTGGAACGGGCTTGTCTAAATCTATATTGTTTGTGAGTCAGAAGTTTAGCATCTGTAAGGTGATGGACTAGAGCATGGTTAATTAAAATATTTTAGCGAAAAGTGGGAGGAGGCTAATGGGGCGATAATTTGATAGGTCAGATTTTTCGCCAGAATACTTTAATACTGGTACCATAGAAGCAGTTTTCCAACAGCCCGGAAAACAAGATTCATTAACGCATTTGTTGTAGAGTTTGGAGAGAACTGGAGCTACTTCGGCTGAGCACTTTTTTAATAGCACAGCTGGGATAAGATTTGGTCCACATGTTTTTTAAGTCTCAAGTTTTTTTTATGATAGCATGCACCTGAGCAGGGGTGATTTTTAGATCGTCTAGCGTGGCGTCTGCCTGCGAAGGAAAGTCTGTAAAGAGGTGTTTGGAGGGATCCAGTGTGGAGTTTAAGGCAAACCGACTGGCAAGCATATTAGCCTTGTCGGTTGCTGAGCACACTACCTCGTGATTGATGGTGTGTGGGGGAATTGTTGATTGGCCATTATTTACTACACTGTTGTAGATTTTCCAGAAGTTACGCGTTCCTACTTTTTGTGCTTCGATGCGTTTTTTAGTGGTTTCCGTAAATTCTCTCTTAACTGTCGCTATTTCTTTCTTAACGAAACTTATACCTTCTATTTACTTCTGTTTGTTTGAACTGGACTTATGTCTGTTAAATCTGCGGTATGCATGCTGCCTTTGAGCAATGGCAGTTGCGCAAGTAAAAGTAAACCATTGGGGAGAGTGGGGCTTGCTATAAAATATGAGTATGTTTGTTAGAGTCCTTACGGCAGAGTGGGAGATAGCCAGGCTTGTTAAAGTAGTTAGAGGGGATGGAGGAGGATAGGTTAGTCTCACTTAGTGCTAAGATATCCGGGGTGTTTGTTAGGAGAAATGCTTCGACATCATTTAAATTAGTTCTAAGTCCACGGATGTTCGTAAATGTAAGCCTCAAAGGAGAAGGCAGGTTGGTTTTGTTTGAGTTTTGGCCTGGTTGTGGCGTATTTTTTATTGTACTGCCATTTTTTAAAGAGTTTCAGTTTAGGTAAGGGATGCTGAAAAAGTAATTATGCAGAATACCAGACATGCCACACAAGCAGACCATCAGTTTTCCTGCCATCTACTATGATTGTGACCTCAGGATAGCCCGCCGGGGATGAGTGCAGGGTCCCTTTCCATGCGCGACATGACACTACAAACAACCCGATATTATACAACTTTTGATGGATCAGCTTCTCTAATCGCTACCAAATGGTTAGGGCTCCTGTACTACCAGTCAGGAACAGTAGCCACGAACTGTCTATCCGGTACCCTCAACCCATCAGACGGTGGTCAACCCAATCTACTTGTACTGGCATTATGGCATTCAAGCACTCCCAGGTGTCCAATTTAGGGGATGGGATGCGTCGGGAGGTGGGGAAACCGGCGTCCATTAGCCTATTCAGGAAACAAGATCGACCACTGAAGGTCTGTCGACTCCCTGTGATTCGACCTCTACGC
Organism: Euprymna scolopes; assembly: GCF_053919585.1. Lineage (NCBI taxonomy): Eukaryota > Metazoa > Mollusca > Cephalopoda > Sepiida > Sepiolidae > Euprymna > Euprymna scolopes. The sequence goes on from NC_136488.1 coordinate 121,144,355, forward strand.
CTAGATAATAGGCAAAGAAGGAGTATGGAAGCCGGGCGATTGAAAGTGCCTATCTACTCCTTAAGAAGTTTAGGTTAGCAGACCGGTAATTTGTTTGAGTCACCAGCTCTAGGAAGGTTGTCATCCAAGACTGGAGAGGTCTTCCTCCCCTAAGGTTTAGCTTCAGAGTTTTCCTTCTCCTAGACGGATGTCCTGGGAAGATCTACGGGTCCATCAGCACCAAGAGGGTTTTCCCCGCGCCTGGGTCCTAATCCAGATATTTCTGCGCCCCCGCATTGGTAGTTAATGTTAACGGGTTAGTTTCAAAGGGTTATATATCAACTGAAAAATATACTCCTTAAAGTGATTGCAGGGCATTGCTATTTAATTGTTTGTTACTGGAGGAGGGGTTGAGTAAGAGTTTATGCAGTGGAAGCAGCTATGTTTGCAAACAGGTCTGTTGGAAGGAGGTAACATGGTTTATTTTTTCCTTTAGGTTAAAAAAAGTTCCCTTGCTTTATTTTTATGTTGGCTTATGAATAGGATAATGCGTTGCAGAATGGCATGGTATTACGAATTAACTAGAAAAAATTGTACAAGCTCTGGATATTTTAGATAGCAGGAGGGTTAAGTTGTATATTCAATAGATACAAGTAACGTAATTTTTTTTATATGAAGTACTGGCATTTTCACCCCAAACATGGTTCAGTGTCACTTTGATGTAGGGTGCTACTATCTAGGACATAATTTGTAGGGGTACTATGTAGGGAGTTGAGCAGCAAAATGTATGCTTACTTTACACTTAAACTTATGCATGTCAGATCAGTCAGGGAAGTAGTAACCGGGAAGTGAATTCCAAAGTCTATGAGTCCTAGCAAAGAAACTGTTAGAGTAAAAGGCTTTCTTATATTATAAGGATTTCTAGTGTGTAGAGGTGGAATTTTTTGTTTGTCGGATTTGTCTAGGGTATTTACCTCGAACGGACACAAAGGAGTATTAACTATTAAAATATTTGTAAAATAGGCAGAGGGATACAATATTTCGTCGATGGGACATCGGTTGAAGCCTAGCAGGATATATTATTTTGACGACTCTCTTTTGAACCCTGTCTAAGAAGTAGAGATGATGAGCAGATAAACCAGCTCAAATGTGGCAACAATACTCCATACATTGTTGTTTTTGTGGCCTTGTCGATGTACAGGATATTCTCAGGTGTAAGTAACTTTCTAGAACGATACAGAGAGCCCACCTTCTTTACAGCAGCCTTAGCAATGTCCTCAAATGTATATGGTCTTATTCATGTTCCCCGTGAACGTTAAGCCGAGGATTTTAAAAGATGTGCTTTGATATGATTTATCATTAGGCATGGCTATTAGGTTTCTTGTGGTTATTAAAGGAAAGAAGCTTAGTCTTGGCAGCATTGAATATGGCCATCCATTTTGACCGCATTCCACTACAGACTGATGGTCTTCCGCCAACGTTTTTTCGATTCCCTTGGACACATGTTTATTAGTTTCCCCTTCACATCTGTTATAGAGAATAATGTTGTCAACAAATAAACCCATCTCATAGACCATTTTATCAGGGAGGTCATTCATGAATATTAGGAATAATATAAGTCCAACGAACGACCACGGAGGTAAACACGCATTTATATCATATTGTTTATACGTACGACCATCGAATACAACATCTTATTTAAGAAGGATTTAATTATGTCAAGTATTCGTCCAGTAATACCATAGGATCTGAATTTCATGAGTGCGGTATCCTATCAAAGACCTTAGATATATCTAGGGCTACTGCCTAGTCTCCCCTGCTTTATCTAGTGCATGGTAAAGAGAGCGTGGATTTACAACGTTCTGACTATTAACACAAAGATGAGGATATATCAAGCCTGTGTCCTCAGCATATTACTATACGGCAGTGAGACATGGACCCTTTACAAGCATCTAGAGCGCAGACTAAATGCCTTCCCTCTGCGCAATCTAAGAATAATCTTAGGTATTACATGGCAGGACCATGTTCCGAATAAAGACGTTCTTGCCAAAGCAAATCTTCTAAGCCTGTTTTCCCTCCTCTCCCAGAAACGTCTGCGCTGGCTGGGGCACGTCGTTTCCATGCAGGATGGCCGAATCTCCAAAGGCATCCTGTATGGCGAGCTCTTAGCTGACAGTAGACCAACTGGTAGACCACTTCTCAAAATTAAGATGTGTGCAAAATGGACTTAAAATCCGACAACATCAACCCTGTTGACCTTGAATCCTATGCGGCGGACCGTGACTTCTGGAAGTTCAAAATCAAGAAATGTGTCTGAATGAACGAGGAGAGAAGAGATGAACAGTGGGAGTAGCGAGGCGGGCGCAAAAGGACAACATCAGCAGAAGTATCGGCAGGGCATGGCAGAGGGTATCCCTATGGGAAGTGCAACAGAATCTGCCGCTCCCGTATCGGCCTGCTTAGTCACAGCAACAGTTGCCACCACTCATTGCAACCTTTAGGCACGATTCTCCATCGTCTACCAAGACGGAAGGACGTCAACAATTGGTATATACGTTCAGAGATTACAGTTAGGATATCTGCAGTAGAACGGGCTTGCCTAAACCCATAATGTAGGTCAAACAGAAGTTTAGCAGATATGAAATGGTGGACTAGAGTTTGATTAAATATTTTGTTGAAAAGAAGGAGGAAGCTAATGGGATCAGCTAAACCGTTTTTTTTTGTTGTTGTTTTTTTTTGTCAGAATTCTTGTAAACTGGTTTCACAAAAGCTATTTTCCAGCAGTTAGGAAAGCAAGATTCGTTAAGGTATTGGTTGAAAAGTTTGGAGAGAACAGGAGCAACATCATCGGAGCCTTTTTTATAGTATTGCCGGAATGAGATCAGGTTAACATGCTTTTGAGGTGTCTAAGTTTTTTTATGATATTACATACTTAAGAAAAGGGTGATTTTCAAATTATCTTATGTCGTTTCTGTCCGCAGAGGAACATCTGGGAGGGAATGATAGAAATATGTTCATATTCTTCAATTCATTCTAAACAAGGCACACTATACTAAACCATAAATGGGCTAATGTGAATTAAGGACCAGATACATCAAGGCATCTTAACAGGGGAGTTGTGCAGCAAGATGCTTCTTCAAATTTCAATAAAATTTCTGTATTTGAGTATAAACGGGGAAATCGCAGCAAGAATGGAACCCCAAGACCAAGCAATGTTAGTTAAGTTAATAGTTTATATACGCATTAGAATATAGCAGTATAATACAGCTAACTTGATGGGAACAAAGAGAAAATAAATTAGTATAATACTCATGGTATATATATATATATATATATATATATATATATATATATATATATATATATTCAAGGCATACGTGTGGCCCTTTCAGTCACACGAAGTACTATTTATTCAACTTTGATTTAAATAATAAATTTAAAATATAACTCTGACATATATTTAAGATATTCTTATCGCATAAGTAAAAGTAATGAGTCTCTTATTTGTATACTCCTTTACGTTTTATTTATTATTGTTATTGTTATTGTTATTATTATTATTATTAGTAGTAGTAGTAGTAGTAGTAGTAGTAGTAGTAGTAGTAGTAGTAGTAGTAGTATAAAGAAGTAAAAATATGTTTTTCCTGATTGATATAAGTTCATGTGTGTGTTGTGTGTAGACATACAAACGTGAATAATCCTTGTTTAGTAAATTACAAATTACTGTTAATTAGAACAATCAAACGAGGTTTATTTTTTTCTATCATAGCTTAATCCCAGAAATAAGGTGTGTGATGTATTATGTGTCATTGAATTTCACAGGAAAATGCCTACATATTTAGGTTTTAGATTTACCTGCGCATATCATTTCTGGTTAAAAGTCTACTTTGTTTTATTTCATCAGTTAAACTTTGAGCCCAAATTGAAAAGATAAAAACTATGAACCACATCCGCAAATGTTGACTGATAAAAACGGATAGACACTGCTATGACGATTCAATCCACATCGATTCAATGTATTTCGCAATCAAACAAAAGCAAACGTGCTTCTCTTGCCAGGTATCGAAATGGCAGTTGAAATTTAGACAGAAGTGAATACAAGGGCTCAGCATGTGTTTATTTTCGCCTTGAATTCCTGCAGCGTTTACTGCATCTCTTGGAATTCAGTTCTATGGTTCATAGATCATGATTAAGAACGCAGCTCTCTTCCGGTTCTATCGATAGCATGCGAAGATACGTTTGGGATAAGTTTGAAAGATGTATTTGCATCCAAGAATATAAATTCCATTTACAAACATATGTATATATTATTCTGCATTCATTGCAACGAGGAGCAAACAATAACACATTAATAAAATGATAAATGCATGCACATATATCATCACGTATTGAAAAGTAACAAATGTAAACACGTTACTCTAAAAGTTAGCTTTTCCTTAAATAATACGTTTATAAAGAAAATAATTTTACGCATATATTTTAGTTGACAGTGCAGGGATAGGTGGTTGGAGGTAAATATTAATATTTAAAAAAATCATGTGATATCGAGTGACAGCACACGCCGCTATTAATGGATTTTCCATCTGAAACAGATAAGTTAATTTCCAATTTCTGCGAACCTTCTTCATCTACAAGAAAACCCGCCATGCACGTTTGAAAGATTCACACATGCCTGACGAAAGGAAAACATCTCGAAACATAGCATCACGGACACGCCACCTGACGCATGTAAGAACATTATACATGTAAAATATTGCATTAGTATACATTTCCACGGCCAAAATAGTCACCGCTCACGAGAGCCACGACAGCCAAAGAACCGGGAGTCCAAGACTCGAATTTCGCCCTCATTTGTGCTCATCAGTTAGACACATCCGAACCTGGGATTCTAAACCCGAGCGTCTTTCATGCTGGGCAAGCACTCCGCTAACTGAACAAACGCCCCGCACACAAGAAAGTCTATTAACTGACACAGATCAAGCAAAATGCGGCTAAATCTGACAGTGGAATGGACCTACTTCCTCTCGACAAGGGATGCGGCCATCCAACCAACTATAACCCAAGCCGATGTCTCACAAGTATGAATTTTCAACTTGTAAGGACGATGCCATCCAGCAATGCTAAACTAGCGAGCAATTAGTAATAGGATTTTTTTCAGAATGTGAGAGGTTATATAATAATTTACACAGCCAAACAACATATATATATATATATACATATATATATATATATATATATATATATATATATATATATATATATATATATATATACTGCGTGTCAAATTATTAACGAGATAACATTTTATTACCAGTTTCAAAAACTTACCAGTAATTTCGTATCAAAAGCTTCGTAAACGTTTGCAATGCTGACCTGCGCGTACTGTGAAACTTTCGTACTGTTCCGCGCAATGTAAACAACTTGCCATCGTAATTGCTTAATCCACAGCATCTGATGTGTATCAAATTATTTACAATGCAATTTGTTTCGTCAATAAAATGGGTTGTAAAGGTGGATTGAAATATCGAAAATGATAGGAAGGTTCCATCAAACTGTGAATAACTTTGTCAAGTACCCTACAAAGGTACGTAAGAGAGCTGGTAAAGGTAAATCTAGAGTTATTTAACGCCGTTCTCTATTCCAAATTAAACGTGAAGTTGTTAAGAACCCTGGGCAGACAAGTCGAGAAGTCTTTGACCAAGCCGGATTGAAGAATGTCTCAAAAAGATATCGATTAAATTAAAATGTTTGACCCATATCCAAGTAACATTCATCTTAAATTCCCAGTGTTTAAACACAAAATTGGCGGAGGAGTTTGGTAAAATCTGCAAAGGTCAACGGTGTAAACTGCTACCTGTTCCAGCCACATTTTCGCCCCAAAACTGATATCAAATCTTGCTGCATGTATGCACATAAAGTTATGAATAGTACATAGGGCCCGAGCAAAGCCGGGCGGAACTGCATGTTTATATATATATATATATATATATATATATATATATACATATATATATATATATATATATATATATATATATATATATGTATATATATATATATATATATGCGCTTTTACATATATGCATGATTTGGATTAATAAAAGTGAAACTACATAGCTGGGTTCATCATTATATCTTAAGTTCCGTCCGTTTGAGTTTATACGTCGTACCTTTACATTGTTCTATAAACTCAAATTACTCCTTATATACACATTACACAATGATTCAAGCAAACTACTTTAACCTATTATGAATATATTTTATTTTTAAAAATCAAGTATTCAGAAGTAACATATGAGAAAATGCAATCCCAAATTACCTACATATAAATGCTAATTATCTTATTATCAAACATACAATTTGAAAAAAAAACACTCTTCAAAAGAATAATTCGACAACTGAAGTGAAAGAAAAAATACAGAAATCTAAAACTCCAACCAAATCGCTCGCACATTATGAATAGTAAACTACACAGTATAAAACACCTCCACAACAAAGAAACATTGTATAAACTGTTTGATAATGATTGAACGGAGATTTTACACTAACAAAAAATATTCATATTTGTTAACATATCAGTTGTGCATATAGTTTTTAATGCTAATCGGTTCCATCGCTCCATATTTTCTATGTTCGTTGCCAACTTTCATTGGCTTCATTCGTTTCCTAAAATGAACCGAGAAAATAATTGGCAACAGCAGAAACAATCAGTTAAGACTTCTGAGTATGAATTTTTTTATATATTATTTTAATTGGAATTCATTATTGAGATGAGTATTATTTATTAATTTATTTATTGCAAACTATTATTCTCATCTTTCTTAGTTGTTGTTTCACGATGTTTCGGCCAACTATTCCTTTGGCCTTCATCAGGTGGTAACCGCGACGGGATACGAACTCCAAAGGAATAGTTGGCTGAAACATCGTGAAACAACAACTAAGAAAGATGAGGATAATAGTCCTCAATAAATAAATTAATAAATAATATTCATCTCAATAATGAATTCCAATCAAAATAATATATATATATATATATATATATATATATATATATATATATATATATATATATATATATATATACCATTCGGTAAGAACCCAACCATGTAAGATCAGACAATGAATAAACGTGGATTTATAACACCAAAAAAGTCCCACCTTGATCGCCCTTCCGGGCCCGTGTAACTACAGCAAACAGCAATAAATTAAATGTTATAGAATGAAACAACTGATCAAAGCTACAAAAACTTGCTCAGATTTCAGTTTCTTCTTTAATAAAGTCAAGGGAGTAACCACAACAAGACAGGAACTCCGAATCTACTAACTGTATTCTCAGCAATTACTGCCATCCATAGTTGTTGTCGTCTCACCACGATTTGCCCAAGTTAGCCTCTGGCCGGCTTTGGGTAGGATTGAAACCACTATCTTCAGACAATTCTTACCTGGAACCGTACAGATTCAACGTCTCTATCCACTGCGCCACGGGCCCGGAAGGCGATCAAGGTGGCACATTTTTGGTCTTATAAATCCACGTTTATTCATTGTCTGATCTTACATGGTCGGGTTCTTACCGAATGGTATATATATATATTATTTTGATTGGAATTCATTATTGAGATAAGTATTATTTATTAATTTATTTATTGCGGACTATTATCCTCATCTTTCTTAGTTGTTGTTTCACGACGTAATCACCCGACGAAGGCCAGAGGAATAGTTGGCCGAAACGTCGTGAAACAGCATCTAAGAAAGATGAAGATAATAGTCTACAATAAATAAATTAATAAATAATACTCATCTCAATAATAAATTCCAATTAAATAATATATACCATTCGGTACGGACTCGACCATGGAAGATAAGATAATAAATAAACGTGGATTTATAAGACAACAAAATCCAACCTTGATTGCCCTTCGGGGTCCGTGGCGCAGTGGATAGAAACGTTGAATCTCTACGGTGAGAATTGTCTGAAGATAGCAGTTTCGATCCTACCCAAAGCCAGCCAGAGGTTTACTTGGGCAAAAACGTGGTGAGTCGACAAAAACTATGGATGGCAGTAATTGCTGAGAATGCAGTTAGGAGATTCGGAGTTCCTATCCCATTGCAGTTACCATCTGTCGAAGATCAGAGGAATAGTTGGCCGAAACGTCGTGAAACAACAACTAAGAAAGATGAGGATAATAGTCCGCAATAAATAAATTAATGAATTTTCTATACGAATTAAGTTTTACTTCTTCAGACATTCAGTGAGCCAAAATCAAATAAATTTATATTTGTGTTAAGCAAAGTCAGTTTACCTCTTTTAACAGCGTCTCATAATTAAGATGCCTGTGTCGTTTGCCTTGTTCACGAATTTCCACCGAGTCGACGATTGTGTAGTGTGCCAAGTGCCTATTTCCAGTCAAAAATCCCTTGATAGTTCTCGCCGAACCGATTGTGTTAATCCTTCATACTGAATGGCCAGCTAAATTTTCGATACACGGTTGAGCTAGGTTTATTTAAATAAACACCAATCTGCACAGACCTATGCGGGTATCATGATTGCTTGAACAAGCTAAGAACTATTACTGCAGAAAATAGACATCTTTTCCCATTCCAACGTGACATTTTTTAATTAATTTAAAATATTATTAAAAATACTAACTGTAGTATAGTATGTCAAGTTGGATTTTCTATCAAACATTAGAAGTTAATAAAATATTTAACTTAATGGTTTTTTAACATAATAACCACTGATGTCAGCTATAAAATAATTGGATTTTTTTTTATTGTTTTTTTTTGCGGAATTTGAACCTATAATGGTGGAAACATTTGTACGGAGCGAAGATACTTTATTCACAAAACTAACAACTTAACAAAAATATGTCATCATTTTTAACTACTTCGCTGTAGAATTGTTTACCTCTTCGAATCAACTTAAAGTAATTTGATAATCTAAAATAAAGTTAAAATAAATAATAAACGATTTTTTATATATAAGGAAATATCTTAGTGAACATTTATTGAATATTTTTCTCAATTTTTAATATAAAGACATAAAGGTTTTCATCTTCAAAACTATCTTTCAAATCAGAGTAAGTAGCGAAAGTATCATTTTAAAGTGAAAATATTTATCTTGTTTAACCAGTTTTAACGTCAAATTATGATATATAACATGAAAAATAGTTGTTCTGTCGGCTGAAAAAGATCGAAACTAGATAAAATATTATGGCCATCTTATCGATTCGTTTTTAAGCAATCTACACATTGCATTGCAGAGTCAGAGTCACTTATTTCTTATTGGACATTACATTGGCAAACTCACTTGTAAAGCATATCATTCATATGATTCGTCATGCCAATGTAAGTGTGTCGTGTCCAGACCGTTGCTCCATATCTAATACACGATGGCCAGCATATGAATTTTGACAGTCAGCTATTTAAGATCTGAACAAAAATGAATCAAGAAGCTTAACACTTTCTATAATGAGCGGCGAGATTTACACGGTCATCTCCTAGTCTACAATCTCCTAAATCGGCATTATGATCTCACTCAGGATTTCCTATTTACTCCTCGAATAAAAACAGCTCTGTGTGGGTATTACTAACGCGAGTACAAGGAGACTGTAACCTTTTTTTTAGTAAATATTTATAATACTTTCCCTACATGGTAACTGAAGCAATCGCATATTTATGTATTTATTTATTTGCGGACTGTTATCCTCATCTTCATAGTTGTTATTGTTTGACCACGTGCTTTGGGTAGGATTGAAACCGCAATCATCAGACAATGCTAACTGAAATCGTAGAGATCCAACGTTTCTATCCCCTGCGTAACGGGCACTGAAGGCCGATCAAGGTTGGATTGTTGGGTCTTATAAGTCCAACTTATCGTTCTTATCTGATCTTCCATTGTCGGATCCGTACCTAATAGTAGTATTTATTATTTTTATAGGAAACCTTTGAGATGAGTAATTTGTATATTTATTCATTTGTTTGCGGATTCTTACCCTTATACATATATATATATATATATATATATATATATATATATATATATATATATATATATATATATATATATATATATGGCTTTTCATATATGCATGATTCGGATTAATAAAAGTGAAACTACATAGCTGGTTTCATCATTATATCTTAAGTTCCGTCCGTTTGAGTTCATACGTCGTACCTTTGCATTGTTCTATAAACTCAAATTACACCGTATATATACATTACACAATGATTCAAGCAAACTACTTTAACATATTATGAATATATTTTATTTTTAAAAGTCAAGTATTCAGAAGTAACATATGAGAAAAAGCAATACCAAATTACCTACATATAAATACTAATTATCTCGTTATAAAACATACATAATCGTATTATATATTCTTTTTATTGGAAACCTTTGAGATAAGTAATTTGTATATTTATTTATTTGTTTACTGCCTTCCATAGTTGTTGTTGTTGTTGTTGTTGTTGTTGTCTCACCACGTTTTGGCCAACTAATCCTCTGGTTGAATGGTTGTTAAACAACATCAACTATGAATGTAAGGATTAAAATCCGCAAATGACTCATCTCAAATATTTCCAATAAAAATAATATATGAAGCAATCGTGTGTTATTGGTATTTATTTGCTTCCTCGCAAAAGCAAAATGTGACGCAAGGTAGTTTTTAAAGTGAGAGAAAACCAGCTCTCTAAAAAAGCGGCACTCTAGAAGTATGCAAAAATAAAAATCGCCTTAGTATAGAAGAGTTTATCCTACATTCACTAATGACAAATTGACTTTAATTGAGAATCAAGTTTTAATTTTTGCCATGTGTCTTGAATTGAAATTCTTGGAGTAGGCGATGTAAATTCGGTTTAAGGCACCGCAACGCTATTATAAATAAAATAAGAAATAACGTACATTCGTCGGATCATATTTGGGTATATTTTACCGTAGTCGCCATCTCGTGCCATTATTCTATATTAACTGTCAATTATTTCCTAATAACTAGCTATTCGTCTGGATTATTCTATAATACAATTGTTATAATGTCGGTGAAAATGAATCAAATCGGCGATTATAATCAACTCGGCGGCGTCACCCGCAACAAATCGATCATATAAAATTACACTTTATACACACGCATATATGGCTCTATTTTTGTAAAAGACCCACGAGTTAAATACCCAATGTGTCATTCGTCACGAAACAATGATACCACAGCAAAAATATATATTCCATTTAAGGGTAAGCCAAGCGATCAAAACGGGTAGCGTCACGAGCATGTATAAACTAATCAGAAGAATAACAATGATACCGTGTCTTTATATCGGTTTCTAGCTATTTGCCATGAGTTGGTTCCTTATTTGATACCTGTACCTAGGGATTCACAGGAGCATTAGCTAAATCAATTAGAAAGAAAACGTTTTTGGAAGTAATAATTGGAATTGCTTTAAGTATATATTCCCAAGATGGCGTAAATATGATAAAAACAATTGCAACTACTCTTCCGATTTTTTTCGGATTTAGGTAATCTTTTTTATTATGTTCTTACTAATGTATGTTAATGAGTTCTTATTTTTAGGGGGTCAGGGCAGAAAATATTCAAAATTGACATAATAACGATACTATTGTTTGTTTGTTTTTTTTTGCGCTAGGAAACAGGTGCTGTGATATATTAAACATTTGAACACGCTAAAAGAAATAAACAAGATTTACGATATCTGTGAATTTGTAATATAGACATTCTGTCATTTATTTGTATGTGTTCTGTAGTTGTATTAAACATACACCGAGCTTCATAAATGAAAGGATTGGTATAAAAAATGAAATATAACTAAGTGAGCATAATTTTTCATAAATCTCTCTCTCTTTATATATATATATATATATATATATATATATATATATATATGTGTGTGTGTGTGTGTGTGTGTACATGTATGTATATATATATATATATATATATAATGTATAAATAAAAATGCACTCATGATAAGTCGCTTTCAATGTATGTGTTTTAGTGTTTTCTATATCTAATCAATTTATTTAGAAGTATCTAAGTAGATATTAAAATCTGTATATAATATATTATTTTATAGTATTATACATATATATATATATATATATATGTGTGTGTGTGTGTGTGTGTGTGTGTGTGTGTGTGTGTGAACACATATTGACATATAATATGAAAATCAACTTCTCAAATTCAGAAGACTATCGAACTACTCATGCATATCTTTCAGGTTTTGCTGGCGTATATATATATAAATATATATATATATATATATATATATATATATATATATATATATATATATATATATATATATATATATATATATAAGTGAAAGAGAGAAACAGACAGACAAAACATGTGTAAATATGACTGGAAAACTATTTTATTTCCTACCGGAAGCCGAAGTATTATTGCCAACTAAATATCCGCAATTTTTACTGATGATTTGGGTAAAAAGAAATATATCAAAATATACAAGATCAGGCAATATCTGCATCACTGTGAATATGAAATTCCATAGTGTTGTGTCAACCCAACGAAATCATGTAGTATCATAAAATATTGCTAGGACGCTCTGAGCTAGTAGTGCTGACGTATCCGTCCTGCAAAGATGCTTGAACCCAGAGCAATAATTATCTGAAAACTGTGTTAGTTGGGAGTAATCCTGTTGTACGAAAATCTTTGATATAAACATGACGTTCGACAGTATAGGAAAAAATTGCAACAATTCCTTTGCAACTCACTACACTCACCATGTCCAGCAAATTGTTAGGATATTTTATAGCAGGAATGCGTTTATTTCGTCCACGTTTTATAAATATTATGATTTGCCATTCTTTGTCTCACTTTCTCAGATACGTAATTTCACACGGATGGTAGGAAATATTGTACCATAATTAAATTCACTCTTTTCTACGCAATCGGAAATCACCGTATAATTTTATTTATCAGTTAACTTTTTTCGCATAAAACCGCTTTATTATTGGACTTCCACATATTACTATTTAATACATACGCGATTAAGTTTACAGCTTCGTTTAATAAACACTCCCGCATTCTGACTGGTTTGATGGAATGGCAGAATAGAACGAACCTTTCATTTTACAATACTTACAAGTTATTACTTATCAGATTAGGAGATCGCAAAAAACGAACACCACAACTTAAAATTGGAAAACAAAACCACGCACACAATATATGTTACTTAAAGATATTGTTATATATACTTAACCTATTTATGAAAGTAAACAAACAATACAATATTCTATTTACCGATAAGCATAAAATATTCCGCAAACAAATTCTCACATGAAGTCATAGACCGCTGACAGATTTCGCCGAAATGTATGTTTTCTGTTCTTTATTTTAGTAGTCTTACGGAATAAAAAGCGTGCTATTTTTTATTACGTTTTTACGATGCATTCAAGTTGGACAATATCGTTTGCTAAGCTGAATGAGCAGAATAGTTACAGAACGGCCGATTTCCACATATTAGCCATGGATTTCTTTATAATAACGTTCTATTTCAGAACGATACGTATTAGCCAATGATTACCTGTATTGTTCCTTTGTCCTAATACATTAATATCTATACGCAAAGAAAAAAAACGCAAGTATAAAACTCTTAAACCCATTCTATTTACACATGATACTTTTCATAGGTTTAGTATTGCTTCCAACTAAATTAAAATATTCTTATTCTTTTAAATAACTAGTTATAAAACTTTTTATCTTACACGTTCAGATTTTAACCGATACATCTTTTTGGAACATTAAACAATATACTTTTGATCGGAACAATAAGGAGGGGGCGCTTTTACTCATGTTGAACCTAACCAGCATGACGTTAAAAAAAACATTCAAGTGTAAATTCTGTAAAAGTAACTTATTTTTTATTATCAACTATGTGTATGTACATGTGATACGATTAAAAAACTATTTCTGCTTAAATAAACTGACAAAATCGATAAAAGTAATCACTATTTAAAGAAGAAAATCGTTCCTTTATATTTTGTTTAAAACATTTTGTAATGCTCCAAATGATTATTCGTTAAAAACCAGACTTTATTTAGATAAAAAGTGGAACAACAATTTATTTGAAAGAATATAGTGTTAGTCAAATATCATGATCACAAACGATTAAAAGTAAATTGTAGTTATTTTTTGTTTAGATTTTAACAAGTAAATTGACTTTATATTCGATAGTGCGAAGTTATGTTAGTTTAATATCCTAAAGCAATTGATTTTTCTCAACTAATATCAGAATATGAAAACGGTTGAGATATTTACGAAGACACCGACATGTATTATGTTCTAAGAATAAACATTTAGCAAAATCGATTTTATTTGCTTTAAATAATGTTTTGCTGTATTAAAAACTATATGCCCACGAAAACTGTTCTAAAATCTATATTAACTCAATATTTAATCAATAACTGCAGAGTTGCATTATTTCCGAAGAGTATTCAAAGCGCAATATCATCATAAACTTTGGATCATTCAAAAAGTCTAATTAGACGTTTTGTTAATGCGAGATGAACGTAGAGTTAACATAATCGACGATTTAAAACATTATTCTTATGCAGTGGCCACCTTTAGTGCGCAGGCATTTGTCTTTTATAAATCAACCAAAAATCAACTAATGGTCAGATTTTCACGAAATTTTCGATACTTATTGAATTTTGTATTATTTTACATGTAAATTGCAGTTTTCAAAAAATATATGGGGGGAAATATTTTTTTGCAAATGATAACACACATATTTCATTTTATGTAATCTGAATAATATATTTTACAATCCTTCGAAATTTTTCATATTATATATGCTGAGTTTACATCTATTATTTATCTTTTTCATAGAATTCATTTATAAAAATGCAAAAAGTTCACATTACTATTTTTTACACAAAATATTCCATTAATATATACTGGAATGTGTTAAATTGCAATGAAAAACATACTACAAAATAAGGAGTTTTTACAGAATTAAAATAATTTAAATTCTATTCTTCCGAATAGTTTACTGTAAACCATAGAATTTTGAGTAAATATTTATATTAACCTGGTCAACGCTGGAAGACGAACCCTGTTAGTATATAGATATAATACAAAGAGAATATGTGTACATTAATTTTTCTCTTGGCAATATAGCTACTTTAACATGTTTGGCCAGAGTACAATATAATGAATTATTCAGCAATTGGGTAGTTGATCAAAACAAGTATCCACACACACACACACACACACACACACACACACACACACACACACACACAT
Source organism: Euprymna scolopes (assembly GCF_053919585.1). Taxonomy (NCBI): domain Eukaryota; kingdom Metazoa; phylum Mollusca; class Cephalopoda; order Sepiida; family Sepiolidae; genus Euprymna; species Euprymna scolopes. The sequence goes on from NC_136488.1 coordinate 121,159,612, forward strand.
ACATATATATATATATATATATATATATATATATATATATATATATATATATATATATTCAAGCGGTGAAGGAGCCAAAAACCATTCATTTATTCTTTCTTTGATCTCTTGTGCGAAAAATACCAAAGGCAATGCTTATGCTATTCAGTCTGGATAAATCAAAAGGTCGTAGTTGTCTGTGCATCTCTTTATGATGAAATAATACAAACGATTCACGGCCGTAAAGACGCCAATCGGCACCGACACCACATCCAACAGCTAAACATAGATATAAATGCATTTACACTAGCGTTGTATCGGCATCTGAATCGAAGTTGGTGTCGAGCCAAGTTCATGTCTTTACTTATTCATCTGTATATATAAAGAGATATATATATATATATGTATAAAAAGATATATATATAAAGATATATATATATAAATATATATATATATGTAATTTTTTCCTGTCATATTTTATGAACTACATGTTATTCATAGAGATTATTACTTATTTTTTAATAGATAATGGAATCTTATGCTGTATTGATTCCGAAAAAAAGAGAAAAATATATATTGTCAACAATTTTTTTTACTCAAACACCTGTGAAAGTTTTCAACTCTGTACGCGAGCAATACTTCCTAATAAAATAAATATAAGTTTAACATATTATATACTTCGGATCTTAAAATAGTATTACCGTAGAAACATGATATAAATGAGTTAAAAAACATACTATACTCTTAATTTGGTGGTTTTGTGTATTGATATTCAATTGAAAACCTCTTTTTTCTATTTATTTAGTTATTTATTTGCTTCTCCACTAAGAAAATTATGCAAAAGGCCGTTTTTTAATGTGGGGAGTGAGGAAAGGGGGACCAGCTCCCTCAAGAGGGAACTGGGTAGTGACAATTGGTACATTGACCAAAACTGATTGCTCAAGAGCAATTGTCTGATAAGTGGGGTTGCCCCCACATATGGTCTATGATTGCAATATCTGCCGGAATAGATACTACACTTTGGTAACAGAAAAAAAGATCTTGGCGTGAAGGCTAAGAAGAAAAATGGCGAACCTTTTTTCTCTTTATTTAAAAAAAAAATCAACTGCGTTGTGTATGGCTGGTGGAATTGCATTCATCTGCAAAAGATCTAGCTAATTTGTATAAACTTTTAAACATTCATTTTAATTAGTTCCCTATTATTATTTTTCGATTTTTTTATGGGATAATCATCTTTAGTTAACTATTACGTGTAATTATATTAATGCAGGTATTCTACATGATTTATACTTGCGTAATATTTTGGTAAAAAGATAATAGTTAACACAAACCTAATTCTATATATAATTATGTATGCGTATATATATATATATATGCTTAAAAAATTTGCCTACCAAACTACTCTGTCAGTTTCTGATCTACAGAAATAAAAGTCAATATGTAGGGTATTCGAACACACACGAAATTTTATATTTGGCCGGTGACAATCGGTATAAAAGTGTGGACCTATGGAACGCATCCTCTACATAAGAGGCAGTTGAGCGCCTCTATACTCCGTCTCTTTGACACTTTTATTTTAAGCCTAATTTAATAGGCTAAGTATTACATTGTGTGTCTTCTTCAGACTTTTATTTTAAGTCTAAATAATAGGCTCAATAATTATTATGTCAGTCTCCCTGAGGCTTTTAGGTCCGAATTGCCGACCTGTTGTTAAAGACTTTTCCTTTCAAAAACATTAATTATGAACTTCTGTAATATCGCCTCAGTGCAAAAATTGAATCTTTCTCATCAGAAGGCATCATATTGACCCCCTTAAAATGGATGGTTAGTATAATTGATATTTCGAAGTGAGAAAAAAATCTGCAGTGTATTTATTACGTTTAAATAGTGTACCTATGACTAATGGACGGATAGATGCACAACAGTTCTATTTATATATTATATATAGTGAAGTTTGTTGTTATTTAAGGAGGTGTTTTTCTCTTCTATCTATCTCTCTGTTATTATATGAAAAGAACATTTTTCTGTGCGTCTGTGAGTTCGTTTCCTTTGGACTCGGAAACGGCTAGCTGATGTTTTTACATTTGTTTAGTAGTTTGTTTGTTTATCACAACTGAACCATGTTGTATGACTTTTGCATTTTATACTTTTATATGAAGCCATTGTTTACAGATAAGTTTATAAAATTAACAGTAGATTTTCTCCAGTGCTATGTAAACTACAATGCCATTGCGGGGAGGCATCTGAAACTTCCTCACGCCCCCCCCCCCCAACTAGAGCAGGAAATCAATTGATTTGATTAAAAAATGGGCGACGATTTCATCGGTTTCGATGACAATAAAAGTATTGGAGGTAGGAACGTAGTTTCAATCTCAGATAACGTCGGGTCTCCCTGCTAGTATTATTATATTTCAATGAGATATTTTTATGATGTTTCTGAATTTTTGAGATGAGGATTTATTAATCGTATTATTTGGATTCATCGGACTTCTTCGGGTGTATCTTGTCGAACTCGGGAATGTTTCTGTCGAACTCGGGAATTTGGACAGAATTTCAAGCGAAACCCTTTATCAACTTCATGGGGGGGTAGTGTGTTCTTGTTCCGTCAGCCATGGCTGGATAGAGTGAAAACCACATTCAAACTGAGTACAGTAGTCCGATGAATCAAAATAATAGGAGATATTTTTTAAATTTTTTTTTTAATATTTTAAAATGTAAATGGTTGTGAGATTATATTATTTTTAGAATTGTCAGCGGTACTGGATAAAGTACTCGCTTAAATTCAGTTGTAAGTTTAATAATCAGTTCAGACGACACCCAAAATACAACTGCGAATTACTTAGGACTTCTACCACGTCATGTCTTGAAGAAGTAGCGCATCTTACGCACGTAGATTAAATAAAGGTTACTGTTCGAAATTCCATGCATATTCACTAGTTTCATCTTCTAGTTCGACAAGATAAATCTGGAGATGGTCGCAGGTTACATCGATCGTGATGGGATTTGAATATCCCTGGAAATAAAGTTCAACTCTCACACATGAGAATGTGCGAACATGTCGATAAGTCCTTAATCCGAAATAAGACGAGGGCAATGTGCGAAGGAACACAACACAGTTATTAACAATTTAACAGTTTTAATGAGAAAGGAAATATGCACATATGTACAAGATAGAATAATACAGAACGACCAAATTAAGTGGATGGAAGTAAGAGAAGATAGTTAATTGTTGCGAAAACATATTCCGCTAGACTTATCTGAAGATGAGTCGTGTAACATTGTTGACATGCGCTTCCTCGCTTCGTTCGTTCTGGCTCCTTTTCGTTGGTGATATCTCGGTTGCAATTCAAACAGGGCTAGCAGGTTCCGTCCTGAGATGACTGCCACTCACGCTGGTTGAAAAGCAATTGGAAAACTGGTAGAGCTTCCGTCGAGGGTGTGTGATCCGCAGATCCGGATGAGATGAAAAAGAGGCCGCGAAGCGCGCGAGCAGGGGTTTTCTAAAGCCCCTCACGTGACTCCCAGAGGGGTGGGGATGGCTTCCCTAATCCACGGGCTGACAGGGGTTAAAGCAAATCCAATCAGCAGGAGATGTATACAAATTAATTCCAATAATCGAAACATTGTGAAAATAGGACTTAGTATAATAACAGTAATCTGGAGAATCGGAATAAACGAATAATTAAAACTCATCTAAAAAAACAGAAGAGAAGATGATGTTTATGTTAGTACATTTTTAAAAGAAAATAAATATATATTATTTTTAGATCTTATTTTGTTTTGAAAAGTTTATTATATTCGATTTTATCTTATATAGTTATTAATATTTATTATTTCTTATATTCATTTTTGTATGATGACTTTTCTGTTTTATATTTCTTGCGAGCGTGACTTTTACTGGTAAGATATTTCCAGTCAATATCTCACATGATAATAAATTAAGATCAATTTCCCATATAACGTTCATTGCTTTAAAATATGTAATAAAAATCATTTAGTAATAAACGTTCGAGAAAGTTCTTATGCACAACCTTGCATGTACTTAGATTTAACACCTACAAGTTGGCTATAATTATTCTTAATATCATTTTTTATCGTTTTCATGTGGCTTGTTTATTGAGAATTTATTTCGATCCAGCGACGCGAGGGGGCGCTATGCACACACCAAATAAAATATCTGTGGACACTTAAAAATTAAACCTTGTCTCTTTTATTTAGCCAAAGCGAGTCAAACACTTAACCTCGTCTGCAGGAATCAATAGCATGGCATGAATAATGCAAGACTAAATTGAACTCAAGCGACGACAACGCTGAATAATTTGAATATGATCTTGAGAAAACGATCGGCAGAGTGCAAATGTTTAGGCTAAACATTTTCATCTCTCCGAGGAGACAATTCAATTGGGCATAGACTTATACACGCAAAATCGCGATGATCCACCATTTCTGATTCGGGGAGGGGATCGACGACACAAACGAAAACTACACATTATGTCGACTACACGTTGGAACAACTGATGGGACGATTCCAATATTTTTTCGATTCCGATACAATTATCGATTCTGTTTCTTGTAAAACCTCAAAGCTAGAGTTATTATTTTTATTTTCGATTTATCATTTAAGAAACATGTTATATGTGCATATATATTTGCTCAAATGTAAAAAAAAAACACATTGCAATAGTAGGGGGTGATCTATCGATTTTAGTTTGTCTGGTAGTTTAATATATATATGTGAAACAGCGAAACAGTACTGTATGTGGATGACTATAGTGCTCCTCACATTGAGTTGAGCATATTGAGAAGTGAAAAACGAATTACCATTAGCATATAAGCGACGCTCTTTGTGTAAACAAATCGAGTGGAGGTATTTCGGACGATATCAAAACATCGTTAAACTCACTACTCGTTCAAGCAGCCGCCAATAGCGTAATGGTTATGAGCCTTGACTGCCGTACAAACGGTCGGGTTTCAATCCTGGCTTGAGGTAGTTGCCTGTCTAGCCGCACTGATGAGCTGTGAAACAGCGAAACAGTACTGTATGTGGATGACTATATATATATATTTTAATTTGTCTTTACATTAGCAGTAATTTGTTGTTACACTATCATGAGCATGTTTAGGTCTTCTATTATTTAATAACTAGAGACCTATTCAGACAACTACGCTTATTTAAAAAAAAAATCCGCTTTTTAAAATAAGCGTTGTTGCTTGAAAAGGTGTCTAGTTATTAAATACTAGAATACTGAAACATGCTCATGACTGTGTAGCAACAAATTATATCTTATGTAAAGACAAATTGAAAATGTAACTTACTCTACTTCCATATTGAACACTCTTATATTAACCTCATTATATTTCACTGGTTACCCTACCTTTGATAAATAGGAACCTACAATTATGTATATATATATATATATATATATATATAATTATTTTTTTACTATAATAATTAAATACCTACATAGAGTAGTTTTTCATTCTTTCGGAAATCTTCAGTGCAGGGTGTCACGATTAACACCAGTCGACGGATTCGAACCCGGTAAAACGAGCCATCTCTGGCTCGATTAGCAAACACCGTATCCAATCGGCTACCATTAACCGCGTGAAATAACGTTGAATTTAAACATTTTATTATTGCATTTTTTACGTTAGTCCCAGTGATTTAATCGTTATATATATATATATATATATATATATATATATATATATATATATATATATATATATATATATATATATATATATATATATATATATATATATATATATCACTGTCCCCCCCAAAGAGTGAAACTAAACAGGCAATTAGAGTCAAGAAGGAAGAAAAGACCGAGGAGAGAGCACTGACCGGATCTCCGCTGGATAAGTGCGAAGAGAACTGGGACTTTGAGGAGGCTTATTGCCACTCAAATTCCAGTGAAGATCAATAGCTGCTGCCCACGAGAAATCAATGGCAAACAGCTGTTGCGATAATGCAAACTTATTTCCAAATACTATCGAAAGAGATGGAGAGTACTGGAAATCTGGAGAGAGTTGTCACTCAGCTTTCAGGGAATACCACAGGCAGTTTTCAAAGATGATTGATGACCTGTATGAAAGTTTCTTGTGAGCCAATAATAATATATGATGGTTAAATAGTAAAACACTGTTCGAATAAAAAGCTGACATTCGAGGTACCTTTCAATTTTCAAGAAATCGTCAGTAAATAAGGTAAATAAATAGTTGAATAGGATACAGAAATACGTATATATCGTAAAAAAAGGAAATAGAACACGATCATCAATCTTAAAAATGAGAATCGGAGAGAACGTCATATCTTCATCGGGAACAAAAAAGTAAATTTAATTAAGAATTTAGTGATTAGTTATTGTTTTTTTTTAACATTAATATTTTTTCTATGAACAATCTTTATAAATAAATAAATAAATATATATATATATATATATATACATATATATATATATAATCCTGATATATATATATAAGCCTGACGAATTCTCACGAGAATGAAACGCGGAATATTCTGTGTAGCTTAATTGCCATATATATCTTCATAACTTATTACCGAGCTCTACCTATTTATTGAGCACTGTTTAAGTAAATACTGAAGATTTACGCATAAAATTATATCTTCGTACATTAATTTACGCGGGTAAATGAAGTAGTCATATATATATATATATATATATATATATATATATATATATATATATATGCATATATATATGTATATATACATATATATATATGTATATATACATATATATATATATATATATATATATATATATATATATATATTAGTATTGTGACGAATTATCGGAACTCGGAAAAATCGGATCTTTTCAGGGCATCGCTATCGGAAAAACTGGTGTCTATTTTTCGATGCCAAAAGCGATTCCTTTAATCGTCTTTTCATTTGATTTTGTTTAATGTAAAATATTCCACTGCTGGTAGTAATAATAAAATAGTAAATATTTATTGGTTTAAAACTACCAACTAAGCTAAAATCTATAGATCATCCTCTGCAAGTAGGATTTTATGTTCAAAAAATATCTGCACATTTCACATGTGTTTTTACAATAATCGGGAATAAATTACAGCTCTACTCTTACATATTAAGAGATTCATAAAGAATCGGAAGCGGAATCGGTAATTGTATCGAAATCGGGAATTTAGTACGGAATCGGAAATTGTATCAGAATCGGAAAAATATTTAAATCGTCCTGTCACTAATATATATATATATATATATATATATATATATATATATATATATATATATATTAAAAATTAGTAACAAAATACAGTATATAATACACATTTATATAATCACAAAACATTATAATTAACAGCGTAAAGCGGGGCAAATACCGTATTCCACATCGTAACCTGAAGAACCGTATCCTAGAGCCACTGTATCCTGGAGTGTTACTGTGTGTGTGTTATATATATATATATATATATATATATATATATATATATATATATATATATATATATATATATATATATATATATATATATATATATATATATATATATATACAAATGTATTTTCATTCTATATTTCGGGGATAAGTAATTTTAATTTGCTTTCATAACTTACTGATTAGATCTCTCATCTTATTGTTATCCAAATGGTCGTTTTTCCCCCAGGCTTCTTCGGCTAACTTTTAAAAAACTTCGATGCGGATAAAAGTGTATAGGAAATCTGGAGTTCGATCCTTAGCACAAGCCAAAGACGGTTTTGCATTTTTGTGATAAGTGTAAGATTTATTTAACAATCGAAATATTGAATACAAATTACGTAAATGCAGGGATTCTAATAAAGAGTTGAATCAAAATTTATTGAAGATTTCCGAGTCCAACACAAACCACAAGAACGCCGAATATCCAAAGAGCAACAGCAATTATGATCAGAAAATCAGTTGGAAAAGAAAGAAATATCACAACGATGTATACTCAATAAATAACCAGCAAATTACTCACAATGCACAGCATGTTCATTCAAGAAAAAATTATGGAATCGTTTAAATGCAAGAATAATGCATTGCATTAATTTAAATGGAAACTTCACAAGAATGTCCAGTCTTAGAGATCATACGAACTAATTGAATTTTTCGAAACCAATTATTATTGGCCAAGCTCTCTTCTTCCCTTTGTTTTTTTTTTGTTTTTCGCAAGCACTTGTTTATGAACATCATATTTGTATAGTTGTGCATGTCCTGAATAAAGTATATTGTTTATAACACATAAACGCTTGCTTGGTGTAATCCTATAAAAGCAACACTTGCAAAGGGTGAATAGGCAGAGAACACATAATATAGAATGAAATACGCGACACTAAGATAATTGCCCGAAAATGCATTGGATGTCATATAAATAGCTAAGATATAATGAAATTGTAAAGAAATAATAAACAGTGACAAAAGTTAAGAATGAAAACGAATAGAAACTGATAAGGATAATATCGCATACGTTTGTGTTGTCACTGCTTGATAAGTATTTGCTTGAGCTGGAGAAGCGACTTAAAGTTTTTGTGAGATCTTGCGATTTCCTTTTGAATATAGCTGTTAAAATGTTGATATAATTTTTTTTTTTTTGCTAAATATTGAGATTTTAGTTTTTCGTAATTTAAAATTTTTCTAAATAATATTATTTAAAAGAGTGTGTGTGTGTGTGTGTTTTCGAAATAGTTTTATGTTTCATAAGTGATTCTGAGCAAAAACACTCAGAAATCTTTTTGTAAAATATTATTTTAAAAAATAATTCAATTTTATACTAAAAATGATTGAAATCTTGTTTTTACTTGATTTTTCATTGTGCCCGTTTTAAACAAACATTTTTTAGTATGAATACAAATAAAAAAAATACTGACATAAAACCTATTGGAAAAATTTTGTTATGTATATTTGTTTCCAAACGTTAAAGTGTAACAGATTTCCTTACAAAATAGCACACATTTGTTTTAGTTTTTTTAACCCTGGAGATTCTAGTTTACTACCTGTTCTTCGTAGGTAAAAATAGTCCATCGTATACCAGGCAACATTGTCGTTAGATATCGATTATTATTATTTGTATCGTGCCGGATCTTGCTGGATCTTAAATGTTCAATTTTCTTCGTCGATCCCTCTGTGATAATCACGATTGACGCTAGGCATTACACCACTTGTTGAATATCGCAATACCCTCCAAGTAACTTTCCTGTGACGTTAAAAGGGGCACGGATTCATACCTTTGCGAAAGCATTGGCTATAGATGACATATTCTTACATACTCGACACAGATACTGACCTTAATTAACATGAATACATATAATCTTGATGACGGTGGATAAGTCAAGGGTACAACGATAAAAGTGTCGCCCTAAAGAAAACAACACTAACAGCTTTATTTTAAAACTTTTATTAAAAGAATCAATTCAAGTAATTTGATTATGTAGTAGAGCTGACATCTATTCAATGTAGCCGCCTTCAGCCTCAATCACTGCCTATATACAAGTTGTATGCCTTTTCCACAAGCGCCGGCGGGTGCTCGGCGAATACTCGGCGGATGGCGGCGATCAGGCTGGATTTGATGTACTGGGAGTATATAACCGTTCGTCAATATTCTAGGTATTACTTAATTTTTTAGGGAATGTGTAGACTTATATCTGTTCAATTGATCATACTCCCATGCATTACGTCCTCTTCTTCGGTGTTCTGTAGTTTATGTTCCGTTTTTATAAACCCATCTGCCAGGCATTATATAATACGATTGTGTAGTGTATATTTGTTCGTTATCGTATTAAACTCCAAAGCATTACTGTATCCGTTTGGGGAACGGAGTTTAGTGTAGTATCTGTTCGATTTACAGAGGACCATATTCTAAGACATAATATTTTCTTTTGGGGATAGTGTAATATTGTTTTGCTGTAATGTGATAATCCTACCAGGTACGGCACAATCAGGTTGACACACCGGTTCTTGCCAGATTGCCGCAGTTAACCTACGTTAAGCCTAGCCAGTATCAGATGGGTGAACATTTGGGAAGGTGGGGCGCTGTATGTACCGCGAGGTAAAATACCATGTTGGGAAACTGGCGCGGTCTATTCTTCTCTAAGCTGTGGTAGGGAACCCATCTAGTGATGGCGTCACGATAAAAAATACCCTTGATAGCCCTGACGAAGCATAACGTATTCAGCTACGGACAAGATTTGAATTACACTACAACCCGTGTATGGAGTTCAATCTCGGCTGCGACCGCATGTTATCTTTTTTTTACCAGGTATTACCGCATCCTTTTGTGAGATATATATATATAATATATATTCGTTAAGAATGATGCAATCATTCCCGACTATACCTCATGTAATATATGTTATGTGTGCTATGGGACTATTCTCGAAGCAATATCGTCTTCTATTGTGGTACTGTATTATTTGTTCGTTCGTCATGATACTCGCTCTCAAAGTTGGCCAACATTGTGTTCTTTTCGATCGCATAATCTCTAGTTTCAACTATAGAAATAAACCTTCACAAAATCTAAAGAGTGCGAACCGATGAATTTTACACTTTATAACTTACACAAAGATTTGATATTCATATTTACTTATAAAGAAAACTAATGAATACCTTATAAATGTTAAACTGTTTACACAATGAAAAAATCTTCACAAAATGTCTTGATATAACTTTGATAAGTTTTTTTTTATAACACTAAATATGTATAAATTATATTATCCAGTGTATTTGTATTGAAAACAATTAAGATTTAACAAGGAAAAGTATATAAACCTTTGCGCAGAGTCTAAATGTAAATTAATATATTTCGTAATAAAATATATACAGTCTTTAAATGACCATAAAACCAGCATCTATTATCTAAATCCCACCTGTCTGTTCAAATGTATGTAAGTATGTCTGCCTGCTACTTTCGATGGTATTTCATGAGATTAGTACCGTTTTGAAGATCGAAAGTAACCCCCCTCTTTTCGATTAATTAGCCTTTATTTAAATATTCCTCACTTCCGGTTTGGCGATGGACGCAGCGAAAAAAAGTCACGTTCGGTTTTTTTTTTCACCTTCTTTTCTTCCTTCGCGGTACGGGTTCGAGCCTACCTGACGAGTACATTTTTTCTTTTTTTTTTTTTTTTTTTTGCTCAACACACACACCCAAACACCCAGTCAGCGCAGGGCACCCAAGATAGTCTATAATATAAATCTCACCTATCTGTTTAAATGTATGTGTGTGTGAATGAATGTTTGTATGTCTGCATAAAACTTTACACAGGCGCGTCGGAATGTGACGACACCGATATCGTTTTAAACCTCGAACATTTGGACGACAAATATCGAACAATTTGCCCAAAAGATTAATTCCTTCCCCCTCAGCAGTGCAGTTTTCTATAAGGAGGGGGGGGCAATTTTTTCACATATTTTCGATTGTCATCTCCTCTTTTTGATTGACTAACCTTAATTTTGACGTTTTTCACTTACAGGTTTGCAATGAACGCAACAGCAAAGAAGTCACTTTTTTTCCCTTCGTGGCACAGGCTCACGATATGTTCTTACGTCATAATGATAGTGGGGAAGTGTTCCATCCTGCTGGAAGTGTCGTTCTTTATTCCTAAATATCTCTTGGGAACGTGGTATAGCGTATTCATGTAGCAAGTTGAGATAATTTAAAGAGTGTATACAATTTATTGAGACACCTTGTATAATATTTATTATTATTATTAGTAGTAGTAGTATTAGTATTAGTGGTAGTAGTATTAGTATTAGTAGTAGTAGTATTTAGAAATATTTATCGTATGTAGATCAACAATCGTCAAGGATGACTTAAAGGCTACTATTTTAGGGGCTATTCCAATGAGATGTAAGGGTCGGTAGTATATTTTGTTTGTGGTGATGACTTATTATTGATCGATAGTTCATAATTCAGAATGTTTCAGTAAGGAGCAGCAAGTATCATTTTTGAAGCTTAGGTATGTCTCGACCGAAGATTGAACACTGTCTCCGGGCCAATGCACAATAGATAAATACATATTTGAATATAGTAAATCTTGAGACAGCAAAATGGCAGGAGTTTTCATTGGATAAACAAAAAGGTTTGATATACTGCATCAACAAAAAGCATGCAAGCAATAAACATTTTAAATACTAACAATCACATTTATGGAAATGATTGGGTGAGCATAAAATATATCCTAAAAGGGTTGATATGCCTAAAAACAAAATAACCAAACAAATTGCATACTCATATAAGGAAAACATGCGGCCATCAAAATAGAAAACTTTTGATATCTCTTTCGTTGCCAAATTTACTTTCAGTAATAACTAATCACATTTCTGTCCGATTCATTTTTTGGCAGAAAATCATGTAATTCTTTTCTACATAAATAATAAATAATGTCTGTCAAAGATATACGTACATACATTCATTTGTGAATGGGAACTGGGTTCTTTCTTTCTTTGCGGCTGACAAAAAACAATCCCGACTTTTGGCAGGTTAATAAATAAATAAAACATGTGCGCCCCTTGTGATCGCAACAAGCTCGATAATTTAAGCAGCTATTAATGAAAACGTCTGATCTTTTCGGCAAGCAATAATGAATGGCATTTTTGATGCATAGTATATAATACAAAAAGATAGTTTCTATTTTCGTCTACTTTTAGGCGAATATATGCATCTCGCTTTTCTCTTGCAAAATTTTTATTTCATGATTACATACTTTGTAAGTTTATCGAACTCAATTTTAATCATATTCGGGTTTGTTACATAGAAACACTGTTACCCAACTCATTAGAAGTATTAGTAGGTGTATCAGAATTTTTGTAGGAATTTTCGACACCTCTAACACGAAACTGCAAATAAAATATAAAAAAACTCGTAATTTCTCCTGTAAAGGTGGGTTGTTTATTTTATTTATGGATTATACTTCCAAAATAAACTATTAAAGTTGTTTTAAAAGTAATAGAAATATTTTTTTATTTTTTTAAAAAACAGTAATGAAATTAATTGAATGTTACGAGTTCAGTATTTTTCAATTTTTAA
>NC_136488.1:121177631-121205131 GCF_053919585.1 Euprymna scolopes
ACAGAGTACAAAATAGACTTCTTGGCTTGGTGAGGGATGCTCCTTTCTCTACCCTGCAACCTCTCTCCCACAGAAGAGACGTTGCGAGCCTATCCTTGTTTTATCGTTACTTCCATGGCAGGTGCTCGTCTGAACTCCAATCTCTGGTCCCCCCTCGCCAATCTTTCACGAAAAACACCCGTCTAGCTGAATCCACTGTAAAAAATTTCCCCCACTCTATATCTGTTCCTAAATCAAAACGCGGATTCCATGAACAAGGCTTCTTTCTTAGAACTGCACGCTTGTGGAACTCTGTTCACGCTGCCTGCTTCCCACCGGACTACAACTTGGATGTATTCAAGTCCAACGGTAACAAATTCCTAATGAACCGCCCCCTTAATTAAACACTTCATCAAATCTCCACACTAACGTAATGTACTTGCAATAACCCTTATCCCTGAGTGGCTTCCGGGCCTTGATAAGTGGTGATCACTGTGTCAAAAAAAAAAAAAACTTCTTCGTAATTTGCTGAATACCGTTAATGCGTTTTACTATGTTTTCCGCTTAATTTAAGATGAATACAAATTAATTTCCATTCTTGTCGCATAACGATTTTAATTGGCCTTGTCTGTTAGAGCGTTCCGAATTGAATTAAAGGTGAATCATGTGTAACGTTTGAACAATTATCCTCGCAGAGAAGATTCTGGCTTGATGAAACGTATACGCATGTGGATAATAATATAATATTTATGATAAAATAATATATAAATATAAATATTCGGCCTTTTGGAATATTTTGGACCATCTTCCAATTACGCTATTCCCTTGGATTTTACTTGTCCGAATGGAAATTTAACCAACTTTCTTGACTTCTGCATTTTGGGATTTTACCGTCATTGGATACGTTACCCTTAACCAGACTATCAATTCACGTGAAATCACCTTTTTCTTCGCCCTATTTCGTCTGCTTCACTTTTTGCTATCAAATAAGATCTATGGCTTACTTGCAGTTTTATCATATACTCTTGCAAGCAAAATCCGATCCCGCATTTTGCTAAATCCTACCCTCTGATGAGAAGGAAAGTATTTCTTCGAAACTCCGCGGAATAAGGACTATCCACTTATTTAGTGTTTCTTTTTCAAATTAAATGTGTTTTTAACTCTTTTTCAAAGTGTTTTTTTTTACATATTTTATTAACTATTTCCGCTGATATATATAAATATATATATATATATATATATATATATTTGTGTGTATATATATGTGTATGTATATATATATATATATGTATATGTATAAGTGTATATGTAAGCGCGTGTACACATGTTTTATAAAGCTAATGTGTGTACATTGAATAACATGAAGTGCCTGTTACTTCGTGAAACGCACCACCCAATGCCACGTTAACGAGATCTCAATAAACTGAATAAAACATAAACACAAATAGACGACAGTTAATTAATGTGTTGTGCTACGTGCTTCTCTTATCCCTATGTTAGCGATAAACAGAAAGAAATAAGCTTCCGTTACACTGTCGACAGATGTCTCGGCTAGGTCACATGACACTTAATTCTGGAGAGCTGTCGATCTGGCCATTACAACCGAAATGGTATAATGGATGCAATGCACAAATTTACATGATCTTAATATATTTTACAAAATGCAGACAGATACGACGTTGCCCGTATTTGAATGATGACTAACGAGTAGGTCACACACCGAAATTTTTACTGCCATCGAAAAAGGTAAAATCGCATTTTTTTTTTCAATCAAATCGATTGATTGGCTGTTGGGTTACCATCGATGTGTACCGAGAGAAAGCTTTACATGCCATCTCCCAGTTACTTAGTCTACAATACTATTAAGTATATATTGCACTGTAGAGGACTATCATTGTTTTCATAATTTTTTTAGATATAATGAGTTGAATTAAAGTTTAAATTGCAAACGACAAGCATCACTCTTTCATTGTGCTCTAAACAGAAACATGTATTTCGAACCCGCGCCTTTCCTATCAAATAGCATACTGCTGATTGAATAACTTCCTTATATATATATATATATATATATATATATATATATATATATATTATATATTATATTATATTATATATATATTATATATATTATATTATATATATATATTATATATTATATATATTTTATATATATTTATATTTATATATATATTTATATATATATATATATATAAACTCATTTTTTTGCCGTGTGAGTTTGTACCTTAATACGATTACAAATCACGACATTACATTCAAATGTAATGTCTCCACACTTCAGCAAAGGATCTGGGGGTGTGCTATAGGCCTACCACCCTTACAGTTCCTTGATATTCGTACATTTCTATATTTTTTCCGGTGAGAGTTCACTGCGATAATCGGTTAGAATGAATGGAAGTTGTAAAACCTTTTCTCTATATTCGATTTATATTCCGCTCGCGACCACTTAACACCGCTGTGGATACGTCCACAGGGGAATATACGAAGAACACCGGTTTGAGTTCTTAGTTGCTTAAAATATGGATTAGAATGTTTTCGTCGGGTCGGTATTCATTTCAATTTTACGCGTCATATATTAGCTAAACCAGGGCAGGGGGTGCCATCTATAAATATAAAAGCTAAAATGTGTGTGGGTGTGTGTGCAGGTGGTCATTCACCCTAAACTCGGCCTCCTCCTGCTACTACGACAATGACGTCATGTTTCACCTAGAAATCGTTGACGTTAGTTTCAATAACCTGCAAGTGTTTTTAAAGGGTTAATTTTATCCGTTCTCAATTGTATGTCTCTTTGGCGTAGAGGTAACGTGTCAAACATATTTTCCGTCTTAGCCTCGATGCTTCGTGTTCGAGCTTGTTTTCCTACATAAAAATATTTTCTCTTTTAAACCTTTTTTTTTTTTCCTTTTTTTAACATTTGTTCGCGGTTTTGTCATTGTTTTGGTTTTTCCAATTTTTTATAACATCGTGTTTTTTTATAATATTAAAACAGGGTCCCCCTCCTACATACACACCTCCAAAAACCCGGGCAACGCCGTGTATCCCCGGCTGGTATATATATATATATATATATATATATATATATATATATATATATATATATATATATATAACACTCCAAGTCCAAATCTTTCGCTTCATAACGATATTAATTTGAACGACACAGCTTATATCTGCAAACCTCTAAGTGTCCACGTGAATTTCTCCTTTTCAACTTTTGTAAACATTAATGTAGTTACTCATAAGACATCTTCTTGTGTTAGTATTATAATTGCTTAAAAGTATGTATCATTCAAAAACACTTTTCAGTATTCAACTCTTATTGATTAATTGGAATTATATCAAAACCAAGAACATTTTGCTCAATTTGTGTAACCAAATTTAAGTTAAATAAGTTATCCCAATATTTGACATGACTTCTTACAACACGACTGTCTGTTATTTCCAAATCGAATCTCATTCACTATTCACATTCCGCTACATAAAGTAATCATTATGCATGCAGACATATATTCATATATTGCCACAGTTCTATCTTTTATCGATATAAATGCATCAAAGCACTCATGTGACTTATATATATATATATATATATATATATATACATATATATATATATATATGTTTATATATATGTATGTATATATATATATATATACCAGGTTAATTGTGTTCAAGAGTAATAACTAGTGAATTTATAAAGAGGGTTCAATGAAAGAAGAGCAATATATATATTTATTAATGTAAATAAATGTACACTGGACATACTAATGTTTCAGAAAATAGCTACTTACAGCCATAACTTCTTGCCAGACTACTTTATAAATGGTTGCTTTCTACAGAGGACATCAGACCTCTTTCTCTCTCTCTCTCTCTCCCTCCCTCTCTCTCACACACACACACGAGCACACACACACGAGCACACACGCACACACACATACACACACATATATATATATATATATATAGAGAGAGAGAGAAAGAGAGAGAGAGAGAGAGAGAGAGAGAGAGAAAGGAACAAACCGTATTATGTGTTCATCAACGTTTCGTATTTATTTCGAGACTTCCTAACGATGATGAACGCATAATACGGTTTGTTCCTTTTTATTTCTCTATTTTGTCGGAATAATATTTCCATTTCTTTCATCATATATATATATATATATATATATATATATATATATATATATATATAAATCTATACGCTTTGCACTGCCCTTGCTATGTATGCTATAGAATCCTCATCTCCCGGGTATTACGCGTGTATAATTCATAGTGTTTAACATATATATTATTAGAAAAAAACATGAATTTTACACATTCAAATTGGTGTAACTTTTTTAGCAGTCGTATGCGTTGCAAGAGGAAATCTTAGTTACAGTTGTGCATTTTGGTTGATTGATGAAGATGGTCACAGAGACGTTCATATCGATGCCGATAATAAATATTGGCAGTTGATTGATTAATGTAGTCATACTGTCGCAGAAACATTTCCAATGAAATTAAGATGCTGCCACATCCGCCATACCATAACAAGACACTTAATGTGTTATAATAGTTTTATCTGTCCATACCGCTGGGACATTGCTGGAAGGAGTGTTACGTCACGAACACAGCAACAAGCTCCCTGCGTATTTAACACTATAAAATAATAATCTTATAACAGTGTTTAAAGGGTTTTAAAGAAAATAGGCCCGGGAATAGAGTAGCAAAATTTAATAAAGAACATACAATGAGTTGTTCGTCTAACCGACGAACAACTTCCGTTTGTTCATCGGATGCTGACTCTGGTTTTGATTGCATATGAATCGGTTCATTCGTAGGTAACACATGTAGTTCCGCCTCAACATAACCGTCCTAAACTGATTACTCTGAAAAGGTGTATTGATGTACTTTTTTTCTCTTTGAGTACACCATATGTGGATCTGTGATCTTACTTTTTTCTGCCAGAACGTCGTAGTTCTGGTGTGATTTGAGGAGGTTCAATATCAAACGTATCGTGGGCGATTTAAATAGCCTAATCTATCCTGAGGAAAATATTTCTGAGCCTCAGTCACACGTTTCCGTATCTGGTTCACTTCGCTTTCATGTGTGAATTTCTGGCACTGGATTTTGTAGATAACATTATCGACCGTCTGTTTTCCCAGTTTCCAAAAAGTAAACTTTTTCCACAAAATTGTAATTTTTAGTGGTACCTGAGAAATTCTACTTTGTGTGGTTTGTCTCGTAACATCTTTTCGAATGCTGGTTTGATTTTGCAGCAAAATACAATTTCAGCTGGTAAACGGACTACCGAAATGTTAGGGTTTGCCGTGATTCAGTTTACTTGATGAAATTGTTGTAAAGCTTTTCCGTGGGCGATCCATAACTCTTCCTTAGCGCCATTGTGTTAACAAAGCGCCTGGCTTGGCAGTTGCTCCTATATTGTGCAGCTGTGAGATGATTTATCTGGTATGCCTTGCAAAATTCTTTGAACATTGAAGAAGCAGATTCTTTGAACATTATCACTAATCAGGAAATCAACAACACCAAAACGAACGACTAGCTCATGTCGGAAATTAATGGTTATTTTGTGGTGGGTTTCGTGCATCGTAGCACCTCAGGCCATTTGAAGAAACTATCCACCACTATCGCGTAATATGAATCATGAAGTGGCCCCGCAAAGTCTATATGTATCCTGGACAAGGGTTACTTGGATTTGGGCCAGAGTTTGCGATGGTGCCTTTGCTGCTAACGCACACCGTTTACATGCTTTAACCATATTAGTGATGTCTTGGTCCATGAACGGCCAGTAGACAAAGCTGCGCATCAAACGTTTCACTCTGCTAGTGCCACGATGGCACATATGGAAGTTTTTCAGTTTTCGCTTTCGCATAATCTTTGGGGAAATGAATCTCGCTATAAATTGTCGAAAACTTTGTAAGTTTCTGAAGTACATTCTCCTTGTTCTAATACTACTTTGTGATTTTGATAAATTCATCATTCACTTCTTCTGTCTTATATTCTTTGCGAGTCACTGGTAGTTCTCAGACTGTGTTACAATTCATCAATTTTATTTCACTACTAGCATGACACGTTAACTGGAGTTGCCCGGTGGTAGGATGCTTCTCCCCGCGTAAAAAATTAAAGTACGACTATTGTTGTTACCCAACCCCAACCTCCTCATGTTAAGAACGATTTTAGAATAGACACCCCTAACTTCTTCATGTTAAGAACGGTTTTCGGAATGGACACCTCCAACCTTCCTATGTTTAGAACGGCTTTCAAAATAGGCACCCGATTTTGTGAGTGGGGGTGGTGTTGTCATAAAATTTGCCCGAAATGTAACTTTGACAGTCGCTGTCAGGATTTCCACACGCAAATACTATTGACGAGCAACAAAATTTGGTGGTTTCAGTGTCGTTTGGCTCGTGCGTACTAATCTGGCGGGCAGGGTATGGTTCAGGGTATGGTATTCTTGTTGGCAAGAGTGGAGTTAAGGTGATAAAATACTCTTGAACCGTCTATCACTTAAAAGGAACTAAATATCTGTAGCCACCTGTACGTTACCATGTAAACGGTATTTCAGAAAGTGACAGTTTTAAATCAGCAGAAAAAGAAACAATACAAAAAGAACGTTTTCTTTAAATAATACACAAATATTATTAATTTTAAACAAGATATACAGAATTTTATTTATATTATAAACAATATAAATAGAACACTTTATAAATTGAAACAATGTAAACTTTTTTTAATGTTAATATTAGACAACAGAAACAAAATTGTATTATTATTCATCGAGCTACCATTCTCATCTTGAGTGTGATTTTCATAACGTTTCGGTCGATATAACCTCCGACCTTCTTCAGGTGTATTTTGTCGAACTCGAGAATGTTTCTGTCGAATTCGGGAATTTAGACGGAATTTCGAGCGCAACTCTTTACTTATTTCACGGGGGTAGCATAATCTTGTCTCGTCAGCCATGGCTGGATAGAGGTCCTAAGTAATTCGCAAATGCATTTTTCGATCGCCCACGCTGAGGATTGAACCTCCATCCTTCAGGAGAATATTACGTTTACAATTAATTTTCCAGTACTCTAATTACTGCGCCACGGATCATGGCTGACGAGAAACGAGCACCGTACCCTCGTGAAGTAAATAAATATTTTCCGCTCGACATTACCGAGTTCGGCAGAAATATTCCCGAGTTCAACAAGATATACCTGAAGAAGATCGAAGGATATATCAACCGAAACATTGTGAAAATCACATTCAAGATAAGAGCAGTTGTCCGATGAAATACAAATAACTAATCCTCATCTCAAAAATTCAGAAACGTCAGTAACAGAATTATTTTTATAATTATGAAAAAAATATTGTTCGCATATATTTTTCAATAGATATACCTGAAAGAAAAATAATTGAGAGAAATTAAGCAAAAAGGAGTTATGTTTTGTGACCTCTTTTCGTGTAAAAATAAAAACAAAACATTTAATATTAGTTGTAAGTGTGGAAAGTATGCACAAACATGTTTCAATATATATACACAAAAGAAAATATAATTGGGTAAAATATTGCAAAAACAAATCATTTTGGTTTGTACCCTATTCACAAACAAAAATAAAAACAAAATATGGAATAATAGTTATTACCCGTACGAGCCATAAGACAAAACGTTAGCAACCCCCTAAAAAATAAAATACCAGCGAGCAGCCGGGCGAGCGCAAAAGGAAAAATATAGCCGCAATAGGAAGGGTCAAACGTGCAATGTTAAGAGGAAAAGCAGGTGCAAAATAAGAAAACGTTTTAGTCGAGTGGTCCTCGGCGAACTTACGACGTCGGGAGTCTCGAAAAAGATCCTCTAAAGATGTCTAGTTCCGATGGCTACTTACACCAGTAACTCGCTTAATTTAAACGGAAGTTTATGTAAAATCAAATGAAACCAACATTTTATTTTTATTATTCAATGTTTTTTAATTGTAATTATGAACGAGAACACACTTAATCATTGTAAAACTTCATCCTGCATGATTTCTTTTCGAGAAGAATATCGAATGTAAACTTAAACAATTTGTTTTTAATATAATCGTATATATTGGCTATTTAGAGTATAAAGAAAAACTTTTAGTCAAGTTTAATAAGCAGTTAGAAAAGGACGAAGAGGCCAAACGTTTTATCAGTTTAAAGGCTTCCAAGTAACACAAAAGCCGGATCGCGTAATCGGTTGTTTAAACATTTTTTTATTCAGCGTATAATGAAAGAATGTTAGCCAATGGTAATGTTAAGAATTTAAAGAATGGTGTATCTAGCTTGTAGAAAAAGAAGAAGAAACCGATGTGGTAATATGTATATAGTCAGGCTATTTTATTTATAGAGATTGCCTCTTGTATAGAGTGAAGCCATGTTTGTAAATCTACGGAGCGTTCGTTTGTGGTGGAAGATTAAAATTCTTGAATGAACGAATAGTCAGTTTTAAGCTAATGGGATTTGGTGGAATGCGTGTAGGGAGAAATCATTATTTTCAGATTCGGGAAATGTAAAGTTTATGTTATGTATAGTAGTATATATGCCAGATAATAAGGGTGCAACCCCGTATCTGTCTTAAATGAAGAATATCTCCTGGTGTTGACTGGAAGTGGTTAGAGTACTTTTTATTTAGAAGAAAAAATAGCAAGTAATTTCACTGTAGATTGTTGCGACTGTGATGATGTCGCTCCTAGGATGTAATGTTAGATTTTACTGTAACGAATAAATTTGTGTAAGATAACGTTCAAAAGTTATAGTGACTAATAGTCTAGACATAACGCATTTATATGTGGCATCTGTTAGAGCAAACTTAATGTACTTTGGTCCAGAGGGGAATTTCTGCAATCAAATTATTATATATGGAGATTAATGCACAATGCGGCGATTTAAGAGTCATCGTGGAGCTTCTTTTTAATTTGAACTAATCTAGACAGTCCATCCGCGTGTCAGAGGTTCTTTGAAAATAGGAATTCTAGTTTGAAATCGTAATTTGATTAAATGTTTAACCTTAATAAACGGTTGGCAGTAAATGTGAATATTTCTGGCTTTGGACCAAAGATGGTTAGAAAGGCCTGTTGTCTTTTTTAAGCGTGAAATGCCTAGTTTGAAAATAAGAGTGACATTTCGAGACTGCAACTATAATGCTGAGACTTGTTTTCTCTCTCTGGGATTATTGTTTTCAGTCGGATTTTTTTTGTTTTGTTTTTCGATCCATCTGGCATCGTTTGTATCAACCATCCACCTATATCGTATTGGCTTGCATCACTCGCAGCTATGATGCCTTGTTCCGAGTATAAATGTGTGAGAAAAACGTTTGATTTTTACACTTTTATTTATTTATTTTTAAACGCTGGTAGTCAACTCTCAACGTTTTCAAAAGCTAGTTTAATGGCGCACGCAGTTCATGCATTTTTAGAATAAATGTTTGATAATAATTAGAGAACCCTATAAAACTTGGCGGTTAAGTGGTAGTTCCGGGGGCCGGCATGTTTTGTATAGCAGCAGTTCTATCGGAATCTGGACGTCTGCCATTTTTCTCAATTACGGAATCGAAATATATGATTTTTGTAAGAAGCATTCGCATTGGCTTTCTTTAATTTTAAAGCCAAAATCTTTTATTTATCCGAAAACTTCATAGATATGACCTTATGCTCTTCCATATTCTTGCATGTTATAATAATGTCGTCAGGATATGCGATGGCAAAGTCAAGGCCGTCTAGCATAGTATTCATAACTTGTTGAAATATGGCAACCGCATCATTGACACCTAACGCTGTATAGATTTCGATGGTTACATATACAAAGAAACTAGAACTAATTTTTCGACAGGGATTTGGAGACACATGTCGATTAGATCGATTGTCGAAAAAGCTTACAAGCGTTTAGTTTTGTAAAGACTTCCTGAACTTAACAAGAGATAATGGAAGTTCTCTAATGGCACGTTCATCACAGTTAAATGTATGCAGTAACACGGATTTCTCCCGATTTCTTTTTCGCGTAGACAGTGTTGATTACCGACTGGCTGTATTCTATTTACAATAGAATACCGGCATTTTTCAGTCTGTCGAAATCTTGGTCTACTTTTTCTAGGGACATAAATGGCATGTTGCGTTTGCTTTTAAATATTGTATATTTAGCTTTAACTTTAGTTCGCGGCCATTTTCGTACGTTTCCCCATACCAGATACGACTACTTCTGTATGTTTTTTTTTTTAAGTTCGAGATAAAATTCCTTATTTCAAATGGAATCGATTCTGCTTTTCTGTATCGAATCCGAACCGAGAAGGTTCGTGATATTTATTACCACATTGATTTAACATTTTAGTTTTCCCCAATAATGTAAAAATTGGTAAAAATTCTTCTTCAGAGTTAATTTGTGTGCTGTTAACGACCTTTGCTGTCGTGTGTGATATTTATATTGTGTGTCTAGTCATTTTTGTTTCATGTATTGAAATTTAATACTGAAAATTCTGAGTCTAGTTGCATGTTAATTTCTTTATCCAAAATTTTTACGCTTACATATTTGCGCAAACTTCTTCATTATTTTCGGTTTTCATTATACGCACCCGGGTTTTGTTTTAATTTTATTCTTGAAATGGGAACTTTTCTGCCCTATTTTTTACACATCAAACATTTTTTTCATATATGGACAATCTCTAATCCAATGCAGATTTCCACATCGATTAAAAGATGACGAAATTCTCCTAATTGAAAATTATTTTCTAGATGTGTGCATATATGTGTGGCTATTTATCCTGTGTTTTATTTTTTATGTGTTTTTTTTAAATTGTTTGGCTATTTATGTGTGTTCGATTTGCTATCCTTTCGGTCTTGGTTTATTATTTTATTTTCTGACAGTTTTCTCTTCATTTTTATGGGGATAAACTCAGTTTGTTTTCTAATTTTTGTTAGAATTCGCCTTCTGATTTCCGCATCTCGACATGATATCGGTCCTTGCGCAAATACTACTTATTTAAAATTTTCCACGCTGAGGTCTGGTAGTTTTAATTAGTTGCATTATTTATTAACCACGGCTGAATATATTGAGAAGTAAGTAACACGTTTAGTTCCACCACAACAGATAGGAACATCTTTAAATCAAGAGGTAGATATGACGTCTGTTACGTGGGTCTTGCATAGCGTGCTTGGTGTCATCAGTCATCATAACTTCTCTCCTGAGACATAATAATCAGGAGAGGGGGTTGTGGTGCTGGAAGTAGACGCTGTATGTAATAAGTTAACTGCTGATCCTTATTTTATAAAAATAGAATTATACTAACAAATTATACTAGAAAGTTGACGTGGAATGTGATTATCCTTGGCAAGTCTCACTTCCTAGCTTTTTACGATTCATCTGAAAGTAGCATAGGCTTCAATGGAATTAGAAATAGTCCTCGATGCGAAAAATAAGAAAGAATGAAAGATAAAAGAGAGAAGAAGAGAAAGAAAAAAGATATTCGCTTAAACCCATTTTACTGTGTTTTAAAGGTGTATCTGCACTAATTCATTATTAATGAACTTGTGGGATATGAGTCGGGGTTCATAAACTGTGAGAAAATGGCCAAGGCGGAGTCGCCCACTTGTAAGAATGTAGTTCAATAGGATAACCAATTTATGATCGAGTTTTATCTAGTTTTAAGACCGTGATTGCGGGTGTCGCAATCTATTGAAGTCGAAGGTGTGAGTTTATCCGCTGAATATATTTATATATCTATAAAAGTGTACGTGACTGTGCCTCTGCGTGTGTGTCTGTGTGTCAATCTGTGTGTCTGTGTACATTTTCCTTCGCTTATAACTCTGTCAATTTTCAGTCTACAGACTCGAAATTTGATATACAGTATGCGGAGACCTTGGAAAATATATGTGATCGGTTTTCGGGCAGGAATTTGGCTGTGAAAGGGATCAAAATTCAACGATTTGACCTTTGAGAACTCTACCAAACTCCTCCCACAATTTTGGGTCTAAACACTTGAAATTTTAGATATAAATTTCTTGGACATGGATCAAACTTAAGAACTCAATTTGAACCCAAAACAATAAATGTTAAAGAGGTCATAATAGGGGTCAAAGTTTTAAAAAATTGACCGTTTTTTTTGTGTTTTTTTTGTTATTTTTTTTGTTATTTTTTGCTCAGTATACACCTCCAAACACACAGGCAACGCCGGGTTGAAATGCTAGTATATCTATAAAAGTGAACGTGTCTGTGTGTCTGGCTATCTGTGTGTCTGTGTACATTTCCCTACGCAATAACTCTGTCAATTTTCAGTCTACAGACACAAAATTTGATATACAGGTTACTGAGATTTTAAAAAAAATCTATGTTATCGGTTTTCGGACAGTAATTTCGCTGTTAACGGGTCAAAGTTAAACGATTTGACCTTTGAGAACTCTAACAAACTCCTCCAGCAATTTTGGGTCTAAAGACTTAACATTTTAGATATAGTTTCCTTGGACATGGATCTAACTTAATAACTTTATTTGAGCCCAAAACGATAAATTTAAATGGGTCATAATAGGGGTCCATATTAAAAAAATTGACCCCTTTTTTCTCTCAAAATACACCTCCAAACACCCGGACAACTCCGGGCTGAAATGCTAGTTATCTATATATCTATAAAAGTGAAAGTGTCTATCTGTCTGTCTGTACATTTCCTTACACAATAACTCTGTCAATTTTCAGTCTACAGACTCGAAATTTGATATATACCGTATTGAGATTTGGGAAAATCTTTATAATCGGTTTTTGGCCAGAAATGTGTCTGTTAACGGGTCAAAATTCAACGATATGACCTTTGAGAACTCTACCGAACTCCTCCACCAATTTATCTTTACACTTGAAATTTTAGATATAGTTTCCTCGGACATGGATCTAACTTAATAATTTGAGCCCAAAACAATAAATTTTAAGGGGTCAAAGTTTTAAAAAATTGACCGGTTCGGTCTCTACCAAATTACTCGGACAATTTCTGGTCTAAACATTTGAAATTTGACATAAAGTGTATGCAGAGATAGGGAAAGCATTTTAATCGGTTTGGGTCGAAAATTTGAGTTACCAACATATAAATGTATGTATGTATGTATATATGTATGTATGTTTGCACGTCTGCCTAAAACTGTCGAAAGAGGCGACTGATTTTCACAAGATCAGTATCGTTCTGACGTTCGATTTTTCAGACAACAAATATCGAGAAATTGGCTAAAAACATCAATATATTTACGTTCAACTGGGCACTTTTACTACAAGGGAGGTCGCTTTTTTCGCCGATATTTTCGAATGTCATCCTCTCCTTTCGATTGTGTATCCTTGATTAAAACCTACGTCACTTCCGGTTTAGCGGCGGTTGCCACAACAAAGACGTCAGGTTTTTTCTAGTACTTTTCCTTCTTTGCAGTAGGTGTTCGAGCCTGCTTTCCTACTACAACTTTTTGCTCAATATACACCTTCAAACACCCGAGCAACGCCGGGCACCCATGTTCGTAAAATATCAATTTAACAGGATCGCCGATTAATAAAAAGATGTCCCTAATCCACATCATTACAATGAAAAAAATAAAGATAAACTCGGGAAAATAACGACACCTGACAAAGAACACAAAAGCACTTTATTATCACGGAAATAAATAACATTTATTTACGTGTTAAGAATATTAGTTTAAATTGTTCCAACGTAAGTGTTTCCTTGTGTTGAATGTTCATAACGAAGGATTAATGAAGTGTGGAGTGTGTGAGAATAGCACGAGGTTTGAAATTACTGTTTTTTTCTTGATCAGAGTGTTAGACGCTTAACGTTAATGTGGCTATTTTCTAGGGAAAACAATCCATAAATAATATCAGCGAATTAATGTAGGTGTGTGTGTGTGTGTTCACATCGTAAGAACAGTAGTTCGAAATAAGACTGTTTAAAGAGAAGATTAAAATTCTCGTTCCATGTGGTAACTTTCCATGATGAAAATTAAAGTTGATGTGCATGTCGCGTAAATTCAGGACACGGTAGTTTAACGTTTCCAAGTGACGGAGTTACTCTGAACATGTGCTGTTCTAGAGAAATCAAGACGAAAACTGAAAAACTGATTTGTTTTTTTCGCGAGCTAATCTTTATATACAGGCCTTCTCGAACGTTCCAAACAGTTTATTGTATTTTTACACGAAGAAGCGTAACATAGTTCCTTTTGTTTTATGTGTGCGGTAGTCGCATCACAACGTCCTGCTCTTACGCGTTCTTCATACGCGTGGGCGTTGAAGCGGTGATCAGTATGAAATGTTTATGCCGGCGATTTGTTTAGGCCGGGTATAGCGGTTACTATACACTCTTATAAATTAAGTTGAATAAAACTAGTTCAAGTTGAAATAATCGTCGTTGTAAACTTTTCCAATACCATGCCAGCTTCCCAAAAAAACTTGGGCACTAGATCAGGCACTATATGACGCAATAAGAATGAGAGTCGCTTATAGGAATGAACCTCTAAAATCCGCTTGAATATTTTTTATACAGTAATCACCACTTATCAAGGCCCGGAGGCCACTCAAGGATAAGGGTTAATGGGTATACATTAGTCACTGTGATTATAGCGTAGTAAACATAAGTAGTGGGAATTTTGCAAATTGGATTACTTGGGGGGACGGTTCACCAAGAACTTGTTTACATTGGACTTGAAGACAATCAGATTGTAGTCAGCTGGAAAGCAGGCAATTGGAAGAGAGTTCCACATGCGTGCAGTTCTAAGAAAGAAGCTTTGTTCATGGAATCTACATTTAGGTTTAGGCACATATAAAGAGTGTGGGAAATTATTGATAGTGGTTTTGGCTAGACGCGTGTTTGGGGGAAATTTTGGCGAGAAGAGCCATAGATTGAAGCTCAGCTGAGCACTTGCCATGAAAATAACGATAAAGCAGAGACAGGATCGCAGGTTGCAGGGAAGAGAAAAGGGCATCCCCCACTAAACTACGAAGTCTATTTTGAACTCTGTTCAGGCAGGATAAGCTCTTCTTGTAGCTCCTGCCCAGATGTCCAACGCATCTTCCAAGTTATAATCTAAGGAACGTGTGTACATTATTACGTCATTCAACAATGTTTAAGTCTTTATGAAGAAAGCAAAAAACTTCGCCCGCATACATTTTTATGCCTTTGATTTCGATAATTTGAAGCTTACGAAGCTCACGAACATAAAATTAATATATAGATATGCTAATTTAATGTTCGTGGCATGTTAACATCTTCTATCTTTCTTTTTAATAAATAGGATATCCTGATCACCGAAGATACAATGTAAAAATAAAACAATCCACAAAAAAAGAGATGTCGCTTTTGGGTCGTTCCTGAAACAAAGATATACCTTCATGGTCTTGTGGTCAGGATCCAATAGTAGTATCTGCTCTGACTAAAGATTGTATAATGATATGGTGGGGGTTCCGTTCGCGCCGGGCGTCCATACAATGGAAATATGCCACAGACTCCTAGAAGTATATTGGGGATAAATCGTGATAACTAGATATATTCTGACACTACATTAACCAGATTACTTAGATAAATACATTTACAGTTTTTACAAAAGGGATACAATAATATCGCGGGTCTTCATTCACACTGAACGTCCACAGAATGCCCAGCGACAATATATTACATATAAAAGATACCGCTGTGGAATTTCCACATGTCCGTTAGTCTATTATAAAAACAAACTATATCTCATTAATCTAATAAAAACTCTACTAACAACAAAGATTGACGAGACGAACGATTATTTATACTTTGATACATTTGTTTTTATTCACCATGTGAATCTTATTTCCCATATTTAACTTACACAATCTATTTCCAACTCCTTCGTTTCTTGCTGTTTGCTCCTTATTTTTCTTTTCCTTTCCTATTTCTCATTTAATAAATCCGCATATATTATTCGTTTATTCCACTACG
This sequence comes from Euprymna scolopes, assembly GCF_053919585.1. Taxonomy (NCBI): domain Eukaryota; kingdom Metazoa; phylum Mollusca; class Cephalopoda; order Sepiida; family Sepiolidae; genus Euprymna; species Euprymna scolopes. The sequence goes on from NC_136488.1 coordinate 121,193,548, forward strand.
TCTCTCCTCAGTCGCTCCTCTTTCTATCTAAAACGCGTGCAAACAACAAAGCAAGCCATAAAAGATTTCGTATCTTAGAGACAGTAGAATACGTCGACTGCCTCGCCCTTTTTTGTGAAATATCTAATGAAATAGATCTTTAGCGTTTATAAGATACACACAGGCGCCTGAATTCTGGACATTTCAGCTTTGGTTTATTGGCAGAAATCTTATTGTATGTTTTTATGCTGTTTTTATGTACAAAAATGATATTTAAAATTTGGTTATGACTAAGAATTTATGATAAAGTTAATATATTATTCGTACTTATTTTTAATGCAGAATGAGAAAAAGTGATATGTTTATATATGCAAGTTTCTACGTATGTGTGTGCTTCTTTTTATATATTATGCATATGTCTTCGTAAGTATATTTCCATATTTTCCATAATCGGTTGAGTCAAGTAGTAAGTATTGGCGGATAAATGTGTATATATCTGAGCTGGTAGCACGAGAGACATAGACATAAGTATACGCAGGGTTCAAGGGGTTATTGTTGACTTAGATCAACAAACTGTGGAAGGGAATTGAGTTAAGGAAAGGGGAACATTGTGTAATGTAGGTGAAAACAGAGACGGCTGGTGGTTAGTTTGAAGTGAAATTGGAGTTGCCACATATGATGTCGGACGTAGGAAACTGTCTTAGCAAAAATGACTTTAAATACTTCACACTTTATCAAACGTTTGTCTGTTTCTTTCTAGCTTTTTTCTGTTTGAGAGTCGATCATAACTGTGATATCATTAAACATCTATGATTTAAATGAAACCTTTTTAGTCAATAAAGCACAGATTTTCCACCCAAGGTTGTATATTATTTAAATTATTCTGTCTTTCGTTAAGAATAGAATATCAAAAATAAACGTATTTAAAGATCTTCGTGGCCTAAAACACATGTTGACATAAATAAACTAGCGACTACCTACGCATATACATTTGACCTTCAACTTTACAGATCGGCTACTGCACAGACTGTACTCATCCTACTTGTTGAGGCGGTTCAAGATTTTTGGCTTTATCCGATTCAGTTTATGTTGAAACAAGGGATAAAAGCGTATTTTCAACTTAAATCAATCAACAAGGATTATTTATTCTTTAAAAGTTAAGATAGTATTCGTTTTTTTAGACTTAATAATTGACTTGCAAAATAAGATTGTTGTCCGACACAATCTAAACATAACTATCTTTGTTTATAGCCTAACAACCAACCTTTATCTGGAAGGCACACAAATCAAACGCTCACAGATATCTAACTCTAACTGACTGCATGAGGCACTGATGGCCGGCGTTGACTGTCTCCCCTCTTCATAGACTTCAATATATTTACTTTTGGCCGAAAATATTTGCTTCCAGTCTTTCTAAGCCAGCCCCACACGACGATACAACGACAGACTGCACGAAGTATTATATAAATATAACAAACAGTTACTGTCCACTCGAAATGGCGTATCCGCAGATACTCTAGAATATGTCTTTTCTCAGGTAGGTTACTTGAAATAAAATTTCTCATTAAATGAGACACTTATTTTATTTCAAATAACAAACTGTTTTGGGGGTGGCCTAACTTATAATCACCGATATTTTCAATTCTTTGTGTGGCCTCTTTTTTTTGTATTAAATCACTTGCAGCAAGTCGCATGCATGCAATCTTTAACATGAAACATGCATGTTTACGCAACAATTGAATATGCGCACGACAGAGAATCAAAGAAGCTATTAAATGTATTGATTAAATAAATGCATAATGTATTTATATTTGGTATTAATTTAACCTTTGGCAAATTAAAAATGAATTCCGAAGATGAATTTGCTTTTTGCATGAAACAACTTAAAGTGAGAAATGAAACAGGAATAACTCTGCTTTATGTTGCTTTGAAAGATTCTATTCGAAACAATTTACAACGCTCGCAGGAAAAATAATTTAAAAAATAAGATAAGGCATATAAAAAAGAAAGCGATATTTTAATTAAAGTAAAAAGAAAAGAATGACAAAAAGACAAAAGGTTCCATAGTATTCGGGCACAAGCAGACATATGGCTGGTACGTTGCATTACAGTATTACAGTATTAAGGATTTATGAATAAAAAATGTATTATGCGTATAAAATTACAAAAAAAATTGTGACTGAACGGAAGTGACGGACATAAAGAGGTCATCGATGATTTAATGAGAACCAATGTTTTTTTTTTGTTTTTTTTAGAGAGAGAAATTGCTCCAGATAAGACGTGAATTAATGAGAACCGATGGTTTTTTTAGAGATAGAAATTGCTCCAGATAAGACGTGAATTAATGAGAACCGATATTTTTTTAGAGAGACAAATTGCTCCAGATAACGCGTGAATTAATGAGAACCGATATTTTTTTTAGAGAGAGAGAGAGAGAGAGAGAGAGAGAGAGAGAGAGAGAGAGCGAGCGAGAGAAAAATTGCTCCAAATAAGACGTGCATTAATGAGAACTAATGTTTTTTTTTTTAGAGAGAGTAATTTCTCCAGATAAGACGTGAATTAATGAGAACCGATGTTTTTTTTTAGAGAGAGAAATTGCACCAGATAAGACGTGAATTAATGAGAACCGACGTGTTTTTATATAGAGAGAAACTGCTCCAGATAAGACTTGAATTAATGAGAACCGATGTTTTTTTGGTTTTGTTTTGTTTTTTTTTAGAGAGAAATTGCTCAAGATAAGACGTGAAGCTACTTGATGCAAGGAAATAAAAGAATAACATGTTTATCACAAAGAGAAGAGATATCTATTGACCCAGCTTAGTCTTAAAAAGACAAACACGTGTGTAGAAAGATAACATTTAGCAGGAAGAGACTCATATAAACGTCTGGGTTTTGAAAGAAGCTACTGGAATATGATGCTGTATTACGATAAGGCATAAAGATAAGAGTTTGATAAAGATTATTTGACAAATGAGTCAAACGAATTGGATCAAATAAAGTACGAAATAGATCAAACGAATCTGAGAAACAGGTCCCATAATAATTTAAAAAAAATAGACTGACATTATTATTATCATTATTATTATTATTATTATTATTATTATTATTATTATTATTATTATTATTTATTGAAGTGTTGATTATGCCATAATGATGTGAAACTGAATTGGTATAAGTGTGATGATCATCTCAGTGATCACACTACAGTAAAAATAACAGAGTACAAGTTTTAAAGAAAATCGAATTGTGATCGTAGTGCGTGTGTGTGTGTGTGTGTGTGTGTGTGTGTGTGTGTGTGTGTGTGTGTGTGTGTGTGTGTGTGTGTGTGTGTGTGTGTTACGACAAAAGCAAGTGCTTGAAACGCTGTCTGTTGATTGTCGTGTCAGCTACAATGGCAATCTTCTTTGTCCGATGCCGAGTTATTGAGTATCGGACTTTTCAGGCGATCTTCTCAAGCGGAACTCTTAGTAAAACCCTGTCTATTCTGTCCCCCTGAATATATTTACCCCAACCGGAAATTCTAAATATCAACTCTTTTATAACTCACTCTCAGCTTATCAGCATAACTGACTACGATCGTCTTTGTTCGGCGTATGGCTATCGGGCAATTTAGGAATACATAATTGCATTCCGGGGTGCCAATCTGTTAATAGATTCGATGGGTTACCTTACGCGGTTTATTTACTTCACTTTCTCGTAATTTTACGGTGTCATCGGTTGCGTATTAGTGAAGGTAGTCAATGATAAAAAAATATATAACAATAAATTAAAAACGATGAGTTCACGTGGAGAAAAATGATTGTGACACGGTATATCGTTTTTTACTTAAATAGAACTATGTTTCTAATTCTTTTAGATGAGGATTGGGCCCGTAGCCTAATGGATAAAGTACTTGGTGAATTCAGATGAGAGTTACACGCTTCTGTAGGCTGGAGGCTAAATCCTCAGTGCGGGCGGCACACAAAATATAACTCCGAATTACATACTACTTTTATGCCGTCACACCTGAGGGAATGACAGAATACTACCGCATTGATTAAATAAATGGTTCCGTCCGAAACACTGAGTAGATCTTCGATTTCGATAGAGAGATTTCCGAGTTCAACAACATGTAATTGAAGAAGGTCGGAGATTAAATCGACTGAAACTTTGTTAAAATTACATTGTAAGATTAAAAAAAGAACTGTAGTTCGAATAATAAGAATATTAGACGATTTCAATTTTTTAATTCTTTTAGTTTTTAATAATTCTAACTGTTAATAAATATAAATGGATAGAGAGAGGGAGAAAGTAATTGCGAGATATAGTGACGAAAACGTGCAGAGGGAATGTTCAGAAAACGTGGCATAAGAGTAAATCATCATCATCATCATCATTATATATGTCTGACTCCGAAGATTCTATTGTCATTTTTTATTTTCCCCGATATCGTTTTAGTAAGAATTTTTTTTTTTTAGACAAATATCAGATACTTACGGGAGGAACAAGATGGCTGCCAACATCCTAAGTGAACTTGGAACGCACAGGTCGCCAGTCCGTGTCGTTAACCACTTGACAATCGTCACCTTAGAAGGCGATGGAAATAGAACTAGATGAACCATTTTGTGTTACTAAATTGAACTTACAAATGATTAGAAAAAATCACAGCGTCAGTACTATTTTGTGTGATTAAAATTATACATGAGAAAAGGCCTTATGGAAAACGAACTTTGCTATAAATATCATTGTTTTCATGAGAGAAGATCGACCGAGCTTCTCTCTATTCCCGCTCATTATAAAATATTGAAGATACATGCTAGCCTTGCGAAAACCAGTATGAGCAATTTGTCTTCTCTATTTGTGCCAACACTTAAACGGAAATTCAATGAGCAAAGATTTTGTTCCCAGAAATTCTCGTGTGTCTAATACAATATTCCGGAGCTTCTACCCAGTTGACTATAAAATGTTTGACTTTCCAATTTCAGCGTAGATAATTTCTTGTAAAGATGTTTTCTTAAAAAATAAATTTTTAACCAAATTCAACCATCACCGATTATAACGGTGTTGTTTCACCTGACACTCATTAGCTCTTATCCTTGAATGGGCTCCGCGCCTTGATAAATAGGTGGCCATTATATATATATATATATATATATATATATATATATATATATATATATATATATATAGATATAGGACGTTGAGACTGACTTAAGCATAATGAGTTTTAAAAAATGATAAAATTAATAGACGTTTTAAAAATTCATGAAATTCACTGTTTATGAAAAAATAGCCAACAATTTAATTAAGAAATATTTTCCATTGCCAACGTTTCACGTCAGAATTGTAGCTGTCACCTCTTCAAGATAAGTGGTTTATTAAATGTGAAAAATAGACAAAGAAAAAAATTCTCGTAGAATATTATATATATATATATATATATATTATAGACACACACATACACACGCACACATATATATATATACTTCATTTACTCACATAAAATTAATACACGAAAGTATAAATTTATGCGTAAACTTTAAGTATTTACTTCAAAAGTGCTCAATACATAGGTAGAGCTAGTTAGTAAGTTATAAAATATATATGGTGATTAAGATACACTGAATATTCCGCGTTTCATCCACTCTAGGACTCCTCAGGCTTATGCGCATAAGCCTGAAGAGTCCTAGAGTAGATGAAACGCGGAATATTCAGTGTAGCTTAATCGTCATATATATTTTATAACTTACTATATATATATATATATATATATATATATATATATATATATATATATATATATATATATATATATATTAGTGTTTGGACGATTAATCGAAATTGGTAAAATCGGAATTTTAGTGGTATTTCAATCGGTATCGGAATCGGAAAAATAATTACCTACTTTCCGATGCCAATAAACGATTCCTTTAATTCTTTTAAAATTTAATACTGTTAAAAACAAAATATTCCACTGCTACTAGTAATGGTGAAATAATAAATATTCATTGATTTTAATCTAATAGTAAAACTAAAATCTGCAGGGCATCACTTACATGTGTATTTTTTAAGCCTGAGAAAATATCCCTACATTTAACATGTCTTTTTACTATACTTGTGGAAAATTACTTCATATTTTAGAAGTTTTGAAAGAATCGGAATCGGTAATCATATGGAAATTGGGAATTTTGTAAGGAATCGGTAATTGTATCGGAATCGGGGAAAATATTGAAATCGTCCCATCACTAATATATATATATATATATATATATATATATATATATATATATATATATATATATATATATCGAAATTAAACAACAAAACTGGAGTCTTGGACTTCGTTTTTCTGGCTATCATGGCGCTTGTGGGCTGCGACGTTGTCTAGCTGTGGAATTAATAATATATTCTCTAACATTCTGAAGGTTCTATTGCTTATCGCTCGCTTGGTAAGCTTGTAGTTATTACATCCCTAGCGAGTATTAAAATTCCTACTTGTGAAAGATCGGCTTGGGTTATAGCTGGTCGCGATGATCACATCCCTTGTTCAAGACGAAGTAGGTTCATTCCACTGTCGGATGTTCGCCGCGGTTTGCTTGATCTGTGTTAGTTAGTAGACTTTCTCGTGGTGCGTTTGCGCAGTTGGCAGAATGCTCGCATCGCATGCAAGAGGCTTCACTTTCGAATCCTGAGTTCGGATGTGTCAAACTAATGAGCCCAAATGAGGTCGAAACTCGAGTCTTGAACTTCCGGTTTGTTGGCTGTCATGGCTATTGTGGGCTGAGACCTTGTCTGGCTATGGAAATTTATATATATATATATATATATATATATATATATATATATATATATATATAGTATCCCCCTCCGGATGTCCAGTTACATTACTCTTGAGTCTCTCCTAATATGCAATGGAACAAGACCATGTGTTTAACGCATGCAATATGATAGAAGGTGAAATATTAACTGGTGGGATTAAGGGAGAATTGACATTTATTTCCAGAATACCTATTGTTCCGTTAGAATCTGTAATTAAATTTAAAATGGCTTAGCCTCTAATTAACTTATTTTTTTACAATGACAATAAACTAGTTCTGAGGACAATAATTGGCAGGAGGGCGTCAAGACTTAGCTTCACATTGCTTTAACCATGGACAGTTTTATGCAATATGATCACAATGTCTATATATGTTAGCACCAGAAGTTACAACAGCAAATATTGTTTGTCAAAGCTACTTACACAAATAAAGCCAATATTTCATTCCATAAATATTTTCGCTTACAAAAATCGCTTAACTTATAGTTCATATTTATATGACTGAATATATTTTCCACTTTTACGAACAAGCACCAATCGTCAAGCATAAATAACCAATATCTTTATTGATCCACTTTGTTAAAAAAAATTGATCAGAATAGATTTTCAATAAACAACTTCTATTAATTCTAATAATATCGGATTATCAGATTAATAATTACCTAAAAACAATATTCATTAATGTTAATTGTCAGTTTAAATTATTTCAAAATCCTATTTCATTCGCCTTAATTTTTACTTGTGTCCCTATTACACTTGTCTTTCTTACTTTTGAAAATCTAAATTTAAACTATCCTATTTCAGTCACCTGAACTTGAAATTAATTTTACTAGTAAGAATCTTGTACCTATCTTTCAGAAATGCATAGGTTTTGCTGCGCCAGATAATTATATTTTCATTTGTTTTGATAAAACGGTTTCGCCGATAATTTCATTTATTTTCCCTAGATTATATGCTCTGAGTAATAAATACCTAACAAACCAATATTTTTCCACTTTCAATTATGTCAAGCTCCTGGATATGACCTTAAACTATATCCGATGGTGAGGCCCCAGCTCGCAGGCCTTAGGGAGTGTGGAGCCACCCTTTAATTGCCATTGCTCCCAGGTCCACTCTGACCCGGAGTGGTAGCACCTGTTAAGGTCCCAACTATGGGTTAAATAGAATACGACTTAAAAGAAACAAATACACTATATTAAAAAATCGTTCTTCAAAATCACCAGATTCGGCATTAAATAACCCGAAAAGGGTTGATATGCCGTAAAACAAAACAACCAACCAATTATGTCAAAAATAACATCGCTCTGTGTTAAGAATTTAAGCAGTTTTTCCACAGTTACTATTTTACGATAATCACGTATAATGAGGTTCTAGATAATCAGAGTTATTTTTAAGGGAAGATGAGAATTTGCAGAGAATCAAAATCAAATGCGTTAAGCAAAGTACAGAGAAATAGACCAATGTTCTCCCCTTTTCTACATGGCTGTTACGCCGGGTGCATTTTTAGAGGTTTCAGTTTTAATTTAAGTGTAATGAACAGGCTTGGAAATTGGTAAACAGTGATCGGGCTATAGATTTGGGATATTTGGATATTTGGGACCAGTTGTAAATATAGCGAGATGTGGTTGATGGACCGGTTTAGTCGTGACAACAAGACTCAGGTGCGTTTGGACCCTATAAGTCATCGACTTACATCCAAACGAAAATGCTCAATTTTACTATCGATTTATTTCTAACCAATATGTTGATAGTTTGTCCATTTATGCGGCAAACTAGCAACCGGGATTTTCCCTCTGTAAAACAGGGAATTGATTTAAAAATACAAGATGATTTAATTTTTTGACAAAGTTTTATATTTTTTAGGGAAAGATGTGGATACCATTTCTTCTTACGAGGTAAAAAATATTTTCTCTGTGAGGTCTTCCAATCAACAGTGAATCTTCACATGAGCACGTTAATTGAACTTTTAATACTGGTTTATGTCAAGTATGTCAGAGAAAAGCATCCAGAAAGTATCTTCAATTTCATGTAATGCTGGAGTCGAGGCGGACACGGGATAACGACTCGTAATTTTCCAAAAAAAAAAAAATAGTCAAGCTACGCATTTTGTTCTTTCAAGCGAGTGATGTGTTTTAACAAATCTCGTGTAAAGATACCGTTATAGGCTAATAGTCTTCCTGAGATTTATCTTTCCTGTCAAAAAATCGTAAAAATGAAAAATCAGCTCGTGTTCGTAAAGAGTCAGTTCTGCTTGTAAATTACTCAAAAGTAAACAGTTTTCCGCACAAAGTGTCTAAAGTTATTGATTTCTCGTTCAAATGTTGAATGCAGTAAGTGTAAAAATCAAAAGGAAACTTTTGATCGTAAATAAGTAATGATACGAAAAGATCGTTGGCATATTTCAGATATGTAGACGTGCTCATCTGTATATATGTCAGGTTTACTTAGCTATTAAACACGATTTGATATAGAATAATACGTATAGGTCAATAAAAGTATGCATATATGTGTGTATGTGTGTGCGTGCGTTTGTGTGTGTGTGTGTGCGTGTGTGTGAAGTAAGAGAGAGAGAGAGAGAGAGAGAGAGAAAGGGGAGCAAATTAACAAAATATATTCTTGGCTACAAGCTACAAAGAGTCGCCTCAATGTGCATCACCGTAGGAAATTGTCAGAGTTAAATAGACCAAACAAAGAAACATCTTTGGAGTTTAATTACCCTGAATATCTTTTAATAATTTACTATCTAGCCTTACTCATGCAGTGATCGCTATTAAACTAAATGCTAAATATCGATACAGAAAACATTATAAACTTTTCAATCAATACATCTGAATCAACGTGGTGGAATCTAGCGAGATTCGAAACGAAGACACCATAGCCTAAAGTCTCAAACCTCAAGCTTAAGCTCCACCAATATAAATAGCAATTAAACTTCACAGAATCTTCCGCGTTTTCTACCAGTAAGAACTCATCAAGCTAAAATGTACAGAAATCTTGTTACATACATCTTAATAGATTACTACCTAGCTTTACTTACGCATTGAACATTTTGAAAAAATACTGAATATAGATAATAAAATGTTATACACCCTCCCTCATAAACTTTTATGCGGACACCTGAAATAATAACACACACACACACACACACAAGCACACACACACACACACACATATATATATATATATATATATATATATATATATATATTACTGAATTGTACATTTGTTAAATGTAACTTCCCCCATTATTTTCCTCATCCCGTTTTCCATCTTATTTTAGTCGACTGAATTTCCGTTATGGTTCACTTCTTTACAATTATATGTATGTATATATATATATATATATATATATATAATTGTAAAAAAGTGAACCATAACGGAAATTCAGTCGACTATATATATATATATATATATATATATATATATATATATATGTGCATGTATGTGTGTACACATAGGTATATTTATATGTAAAAAAAAAGGAGAACGTCTACCTAAAACCACTAACCTAGTTCTAAAACAGATCCTTTGTTTGATAAAATGCATGCCCATTGGCTGATAGGAAGGGGCGCGGTGGATACTAGAAAGATGATTGGCTAACTAGAAATCCTCAACATATATAAAAACAAGAAGCAACCACAGAATTCGCGCATAAGCCTGACGAATCCTATAGTTGGATGAAACGCAGAATATTCAGTGTAGCTTAATCGCCATATATATTTTATAAATTACTAACTAGCTCTACCTACGTATTGAGCACTTTGGAAGTAAATACTTAAAGTTTACGCATAAATCTATACTTTCGTATATTAAATTTATGTGAATAAATGAAGTAGTTATATATATATATATATATATGTATATATATATATATATATATATATATATATATATATATATATATGATTTAATCGGTTTATAGCAGTAAATTATTTTTATGTTCAAAGATTTTATGTTTCTGAAGTTATATAATTTATTTATTTTCATATTTTTATCGGTTGTCTACTCTTATTGAATTTCTTTTCTTTTTTTTTGTAGCATTTTAATGCCTTCGGCCATTTTTCTTTCTTATCACGTCTGGCTTTAATGTCGGTATATTTCAAAAGCAATACGTGCCATACGAAATATCGTTGATACTTACGAGACGAGACTTTTTCTTTCCTTGCTACTCTGAGTGAATAATTATTCTGAGCATAAATATAACTGTCCATTTCTTTATTTAAGGTATATAACCTGGAAAGTTTGGGCTTTTTTTACTCATAAGCTTAAAGACAGCTTTAAGTTTATCGCATGTGAAGGGCTGTTGGAAATTTAGGTAAATAAAAATAATTACATTAACGTGTAAAATACAAATAAGAGAAGAATATTGATTGTCCAGAAGCATAAGTTAACATAATGGAGGAACGAGAACCGAGCAAACAAGATGCGTATAAAATATAGAGTGAACACACACACACATACACACACATATATACATATATATATATGTATATACATATATATATATGTTCTATACAATATTATTTTAAACCACCCACCCTTTTCTCTTTATTCCTGTATTTCAGCGCAGATCCTAATCCACGCCCCTATTTAGTCTTCTATATATACACCAAATCTTATTCATTGTTCCTACTTTTAACATTTGACGGAACCTCCTGATATTAACTCTCTGTGACGAGGAAGACCTGATATCTTCATTGCAAACTTTGCTTTCGTATAAGTTCTATCGCCTGAAGAGGTCTCTACTTAGTAATAACTAGCCGACCGAAACATGCTCATGAGCTAATATAAAAACAAATAGAAAGTATG
>NC_136488.1:121207631-121210131 GCF_053919585.1 Euprymna scolopes
AAAATTTATCATATGTAAATATTTACGAATCTCTTCAAAAGAGACAATGTAAGCATCCTAAACCATAAAACAGTATTAACATAGTATATTGTGCCGATTTTCGTTATGTTATGGTTTAATGCTTTATCAACAACAGTTCGATGAAAGAAAAAAAACAATCAAAAAAGAAAATAAATCGTTTTAAAAGTGTGTCCGTAGTTGATAGCCACCAAAAGAAAATCGCTAAAGAAATGATGGGGAAACAATTCACGACGGAAAACGTGTCGTATTCGTTGTTGATAGGATGCGATAAATATCTGTTTCGAAAAAAAATTAATATTGTAATATATTCATATTAAGTATATAAAACACGACTGTATGCGATTAAATGCTATAGAAATTTTCAAAGCAATCGTTTAATAGTTTATTAGATTATAGATTAGTAACAAACAAACAAGTACATGTTCACCTCTATATATAATGTTTTAATTGCAGAAATTCTCCTCTGGACCAAGCTACTGTAAGTTTGCAACAACAGATGCCACATACAAATTTATATCGTCTAGATTTAGAGGGAAAAATAGAAACTATTTTCTCTTAAAATGATTGCGGTTGTAATGTTATTAACAACTATCTTATGTAACTTTAGAATGATATTTTAGACACACTTAGTAATTGTAATAAATCCTACATTTAATCCTAAGAGCAACATCATTACAACCGCAATCATTTTAAGAGAAAATAGTTTCTATTTTTCCCTCTAAATACCAAGTCCTTCTACGGCCCCCGGTCAACATCGGGAGGAAATATACACATTATACATATATTATCATAGAAACCTTAACATAACTGGATCATAAACTCATAGCAATAACATAATTTTTCCCGTTTCCGATTCAAAAATAATAAAGTATCCCCAAACTAATTTTGCACATTCTGATTGGCTGAGCTCTGACCATTTCTATATTCCGGATTAATGGTATTCGCATGTTAAACGAACACTAATGTACCATTCAAATATGGCGCTGCAATGATACCTTCTTTTGCCCTCTGAGAAAATTGCTGCGTAAATTTTCTTACATTTTATGTATTTTCAAACATAGTTACGTTTTGTTTGATGTACTTTATTTAAATATACTTTAATTAAACCTGCGCAATCTTTACCGATCGTCGCCGAATTAAAAATAGATGTTTCAGCAATATCAATTACTGGATATATTTTGTCAAACTGTTTCGATGTTGTAAACATATATTTATTTACAGAAACATGAAAAGAAAATATGATTATGTCACATTCTTTACAGTTTTCGAAAAAGTGAATGTGAAACAGAAAAGAGTTTAACAGTTTTTAAATGTGAATATTTCACATATGTCAAAAAAAAACATTAAATTAAAACAACATAATAAGTATGAATTCAGTAGATGATAATGCCGAAACATTTATTTTTTCATTGGCGACGATAGTAATTAATTGCACATGTTTAAATAAAGTATATCTAAATAAACTATATTTAAATAAATTACATTAAAAAAACGTTACTATATTTGAACAAAAAAGAACGCGAATATGTTTGAAAATAATATATTTACAATAAACTATTTATATAAGGAGTTTTGAAGAACAGCAGAATATTTGTACATTAGCTCCATCCCCACAATTTTCTTTAGAATGACGACTTTTATGTCTCCGACTATGCCAATTAAGAAAATCTCATTCAAATTTTGCGGCGGCAAGTACTTATAGAGATATAAAGACCTGTATTATGCACTGTAATACGCTGGCTGACAGGTTTGTACGCACGCACGATAAACAAATCTATTTCTCTCGTACCAACACTGCCCCTCATTTTTAAGCATTTGCGGGTGGTATGTTGGCAACGATTATCACGGTTCAATTTGGGAGAATTATTTCCCCTCCCCATAAAAAGGGGGTTGTCTAAGCCGTTATTTTCATGGGAATGTTGAGTGTATCTATTTCGAACGCCGTTCTAAAGATAGGGAGGCTGGAGTGTCTATTCCAAAAGCTGTCCTTAACATGAGGAGTTTGAGATGCCTATTCCAATCGCCGTTCTTAACATGATAATACTTAAAGAAGGGAAGTGAAAAAAGTCGGAAGTGTTTTGTTGTGCACGTTAAAAGAGAGGACACAAAAATGAAATTTACTTTAATAATATTGAAGGAAAAGTTGAAAAGAAGAGGCAGACATGAAGAACAAACGGAAACAATAAGGACTGCTATCACTGATTTGCGATGGGCGCAACGGCAAATACGTCACGTTTTTGTTTCACGTTCTTTCCCTCCTTCGCGTTACGGGTTCGGTCCTGCTTATTCCCACTTTTTTTCGCTCAATAACACCTCCAAACACCTGAACACCCAGGCTAGTATAACACACAGACGCACACACACATATATATATATATATATATATATATATATATATATATATATATATATATATATATACGACATAATTACGCAGGTTCACCATTTCCCTTTATATCACCGAAAATACTAAAATCGC
>NC_136488.1:121212631-121260131 GCF_053919585.1 Euprymna scolopes
GTCAAATCAAAATATAGAAAATGATTACGTGAATGAGACTGGGACATCTTGCGAAGGCCTCACGTTCGGCAGGTGTCCCACCGGTTAGTAGGGTAGGTTCTGCTGTCATCATACAAATAGTTGAAATTCTGAGGATATTGGTGGACGTAGGGGCAGTGAGGATTGGCAGAGAGAGTCCCAGGTCATGAAAGGAGTTCGAACAGGAAATGTCAAAAAACCATGGGCGGATGAGGAAAGAAGAGTACTGTGTGAACTCTTTGTAAGTAGTTGACGTACCAAATCTAGTGGATATATCTGAAAAGTGAAGGAAGAGTGGGAATCTAGCGGAAAATGAGCTAGAAGCGTGGCAAGTTTGGTATCTCAGTTAAAACAAATTAAAAATAACAACCTACTGTCAGTGGTTGCAAGGTACGACATTGAACGCATGGTTAGGAATGAAATGAATAACGAAAGTAAAATTGATGAAATTAGCTCTGATGAAAGCATTGAGGGTGTGGAAGTGCAGAAAGGAAATGTAAGCGATGATGTGAGGCGGACAACTGAGGAGAAATAGAATATAATGGTGAAGGGAAGTGACGAGCAAGAGTTTGAAGGATTTAAGGCAGAACCAGTAAAAGGAGAAGATTGATGGAGAAGTGGTGATGAAGTTCGAGCTTTGACTTTTGTAGAAAAAGAAGTACTTCAGAAGTTAAGAGAGGTTTTCTTGGAGGCGAGATCATAGACATTCGAAACATGAAGAGTAGTGATAGGCGGAAGGTAAAAAGCGAGGTAAAATATAATTCACGACATCGTAAGAAAGAACATATCGATTACGGAACTTAACAGGCTTTTGTATGCAGCGTCATACGTTGTTGTGAATCATCTTAGTTTAATGCAGAAAAAGAGGGAAATGACGGGTAGAAGGCCATACTGGCAGGTACGACTTTAGGAATGTATTAAACGGTGGCGGAAAGAGATTGGTAGAATCGAAGAAATAAGAAAAAAGTTAAAATAGAACAGAAAGCCGAGGACGAGCTTGAAAGGAGATATAGATTGCGGGAAAAAGTGGGATAACAGTTCCAACAATGTTGAAATAGAAGGTCGGCACTGGTTGTAGGAAAACAAGGAGTTTGTTGGGAAAAGTGTTGTGTTTCGGCAGAACAACCGTTTTCAAAACAATCAGTCTCAGCTGTATAAAGAATTAAAGGGTAGTAAACAGGCAGCAAATAACAACACTCCAAATGTAGATGCCGGGAAGTTCTGGAGTGAGATTTGGTCTGTCGAAGGGCGACATAAGGAGAAGGCTTGCTAGTTGGGAGAGGCCAGAGCAAGGTTATCAGGAATTTAGCAGATGGAGAACATTGAGATAATCATTGATGACGTGAAGGCTGGCATACGAAGGATGACAAACTGGAAGGCACCTGGTCCAGATGGAGTGATGGGCTTCTGATTCAAACCGTTTCAATGCCTTTATCCACCTATAGCTGCTGCCCTGCAAAGGATCGTAGAGTCAGAAGAGGTTCCTGAATGACTTGTAAAGGGAAGGACGACACTGATTTGGAAGGATCCTGCAAAAGGAACAGCTGCCAGCAATTACACACCAATTACATGTCTAACACTAATGTGGAAGCTGTTAACCTGAATCTTTGAAGAAAAAGCTTATGAAGATCTTATGAGTAATGGTGTTCTTCCTGATGAAAAAAAGAATGCCGGAAAGGTTCGAGGAGTAAGAAGGGGCCATTAATATTGATAAGGCAGTAATACAGGATGCAAAGAGGAAGAAGCCGAATATGACTGTAGCTTGGATCGATTACAGAAAGGCTTACGACATGATTCCTCATTCATGGATCCGTAAAACACTATCGATGATGAAGGTTGCTGGGAATATGATATGGCTTTTAGAGACAAGTATGACTGAATGGAAAACGGTGCTGACAGCAAACAGAGAGGTGCTGTGGCAGGTTGGCATTAAACGTGGAATATTTGTTATCTCCACTTTTTTTTTTCATGATAATGATACCACTGAGCATGCTCTTGGAGAGAGAGAAGCTGGGGTATAACTTTGGATCTGGTGGTAGAAATGAGAAGAAAATGTAGAGACTGGTAGAGATCGTAGGGACATAGGCTAAAGACATGGAGCTTTGGATTAATAAATGTACGATGCTGGTGATGAAAAGGGGAGTAAATGTTCATTCGAATGGAATAGTGCTGCCAAATAGAGAAATTATCAAAGAAGTAGAAAATACAGAGTATAAATGTTTGGAAGTGCTAGAGGGTGTAGGCATCATGAACAGAGAGATGAAAAACAAAGTGAGGAAGTAGTATCTTAGAAGAGTGAAACTAATTGCGAAGTCGAAATTGTATGGAGGAAACCTAATGAAAGTGTCAGTGTTTTGAGATACAGTGCGGGAATCTTAGAATGGTCTGATAGGGAGTTGCATGACATGAATATCAAAACAAGAAATGTTTTAGCAATGTTTGGTATATTCCACATTCAAAGTTTCGTAGCTAGGCTGTATTAAAATAAGAAAGATGATAATAGATGATTGAAAAGTGTAAAAGACTGTTAGAACTGAGGATATGTCGTTAAAGAAGCATGTGGTTAGAAGCGAGGAGTGGATGCTCAAGCCAATGAAGTGGAAGTGGAGGAATGTGAGACCAAAGCTGAGTATGTGAAACGTATGGACAGAGAAAGGACAAAGATACTGGCTAGGAAGAAAATACACAGAAAGTTATTCCATGATATAGCAGAAGTGGCTGATGAAAGATAATGGCAATGGCTTAGAGCTAGATATTAGCCAAAGAGTACCGAATCTTTTGATTGTGCAGCACAAGGGCAGGCATTACGAACACATCTGTTCAAAAAAAAGTGATTCTAGGAGATGAAGTTGCTGTAGAATGCTAGATTTGTGGTAGGGCCTCAGAATCAATTGCGCACTTTCGAGCAGGGTGTAGCGGATTGGCCCAGAGAGAGTATCGCAAAATACACGATCGCATGGTCTGTAAGAAGCTCGGGGTGAAGTGTGCTAGAAAGTGGTTTGAGGAGGTGCCTGATGAAGTGAGAACACGTGAGGATGGCGATGTAGACGTATGGTGGGACAAAAGTGTCATAATGACCAAGTAATATTAACATAATCGTCCGGGTTTGGTCGTTATTGACAAGGACTCAAAAACTGGCACATCGTAGACTTCTCAGTACCTTGGGACAGGAATGTGAGAGAGAAGGAGAACGAGGTGGAGCAAAGTATGCCTCATTGGCCTTGTAGATATACACGAGGTTAAAACACAAATAATTTCGGTCGTAGTTGGTACGCTAGGAGTAGTATCAAGTCATCTGGAAGGAAAATTGAAAAAAACTACGAATCCCCGATGTTTTAGGCGGCCTTCAGACCTCTGCTATTATAGGTACCACTAACATCCTTAGGAACACCCTTGATCTTTAAAGCTCATTGTTTGGCGTCAGGATTGAGGGAAATTCTCTGGAAATTATTCCGGGTTTTTTTTTCCGGGAGACGTTGATAAACGAAATCAGAATTATTATTATTATTATTATTATTATTATTATTATTATTATTATTATTATTATTATTATTATTATTATTATTTATTTATTTATTTATTTTTTTATTATTATTATTATTATTATTATTTATTAATTTATTTTTTATTATTATTATTATTATTATTATTATTATTATTATTATTATTATTATTATTATTATTATTAGCCGTGCTGTTGGTGATGGTCGGGGGCAAACATTACTATTGTGATTATTGCTATTATTTTCGTTTTCCACATTGTACCTATTTTCTGTTTACACTGAAATTCAGGTGGCAGAAAGCATACACAATTCGCACTTATCCAGTGGATGCCGAGTTAGTGTTAGATATGTATATATATATATATATATATATATATATATATATATATATATATATATGTAATATTTATTTATATAAAATGGGTTAAGAAATTCCAAGGAAAGAAAGATATATATTGAAATAAGGGTCTAGTCGCCAACAATGTGTATTTTTTAACATTATTTTATTATTCCGTGACTTGGTTTTTCATTGAGAATTATGTTTAGATCATTGTAATAATGTTTTTAAATCATTAAAATCGTTTTTAACGCGTTTCAGACGTTCTGTGAAGCGTCCTCTTCACATACATTCACATTATGCTGTATATATATATATATATATATATATATATATATATATATATATACAGCATAAACAAAATTGGTTTAATATTACAGGATTAGGTTAGGATTCGAAAGTAGAAAAATAAATCTTAAACTCAGTACATCTAATTATATTGCAATAATTTTCTTAAATTAATATTCGTGCCGGTCATGAGATTCGAGCCAGCCACGAATGTATGCAAAATTTAAGTTAAGTAACCCAATTCAATGTAGATTTTTTTAGGAAATAAACAAAAATGCATTTGTTTATTAATCGGACTTTTCGACGAAATTTCTTTCTTCGTCAGGATAGAGACTTGTTTTGTCTTTTTGTCATCTGTTTCAGTTAGCCAATTCAACGCAAAATTTAAAAAAAATAAACAAATATTTGTTGGTTTATGAATCGAAGTTTTCATCTTAAACGCCTTCGTTGGGATAGACACACGTTTTTCCTTCTTATTTATTCCCCGTGGTAAGATGCTACTAAGAAAAACAAGATCCATTCAGTGTTATCGACGGTGATATTCAAATGTCCAGGTTGAAAGATCCACGTGGTCGCTCGTGAAAAGTTACATCAAGCTATGCTTTCTCCGTGATAAAGGAGTTTTCAAGTGTAAATAAAGATGAAAAAACTGTGTGTATAATGTGGACGACGTGATACGTCAAAAAGTTCGATTTATAAACAAATAAATGTTTATTTCGTAAAATAATCTGAGTTAAATTGGTTTACTAAATATATATTTTGTCTTTGCACTTAACGCTTTTATCGCAAAAATTTGAAACTGTAGAATACAGCATATTTCTGGACTACATCTTACCCAAATATGGAGTTTGCGAAAACCGTAAAGTTACTAAAAGAATTTTCTAGCCCCTATAAGTTATTGTTCCACAAAAATGGTAATGTGTTTATTTGGCAAAACTGGACGATGAATAATGTTTAGCGTTTTCGTCGGTCGTAAACAAACACTGTAACTACTTAAGACTAATAGAATTGTCGGTGGATGATTTTGAATGTGTCATTATCGCTCAAGGACTAATGTCGTATAATAATGCTTAAATTAGACAAAATATAATAACTCGAACAGGAACCCAATTAAATTCTGTAGAAACTTGAAAATTATTGTAAAAAGACGTGTAAAGCTATTCTAAAAACATAGACAAATCAGACGTAGTATACGTAAAGAAAATATAGTATGCATAAAAAATTAATCTCCTAAAAACAGAGAAAAAAAGAAAACAATATGTCTTAGTATAAATAAAAAATACTATCTTGAGATAGATAGAAAAGAAAATAGCTACCCACATTTTTTAAAACGAGCTGTTATATGGAAACAATAAAATACTCTCGAGACTATGTTACCGATTTGAAGAATTATATAGGGAAAAATTCTGCCCTCTCTGGAATAAAACTTCTCAAGATTACAGCAAGCTTGGTCATAAAGGTTTGCCCTTGTAGAAGCGAAGGAAAATAAAATATAGAATTATATTGAGAAAATCTAACGAAAATTTAGACAGAAAATTACGCAACTAGGCTATATATTTAACTAGCGATGGGCACCCGGCGTTGCCCGGGTGTTTAGAGGTGTGTGTGGTTTTGGGTAAATCAAAACTCGGGGGGGGGGGGTAAAATTAAAAAAAATGCTTTGATAGGTAAGTATGAGGATTGAACCCGAACCCTTGAGGCAAAGTTGTAAATTAAAGCGTGCAAAAAAAAAAGAGTGTGACGGTTTTAACCAGTGGGCGATCGCGAGATGCTGACAGAAACACGTTTGAATTTATTTAATTACTTGGATTTGGCAGGTGCACGTTTTAATGACTTAATGAGGTCAAGTTTGACTGCGGGATAGTATTTCATTTACTGCGGGAACGCTTTTTTTATTTTAATTTCCCCAAGATGTTATAAGAAAAAGACTAACCCACATGCGGCGAGCGACAATTGTTGAATATTTATCTTCCCGAAGTCCAGCAAATTAAATAGACAGGCGAGCTCCGTTGTTAACTCTGAGATATTACGATTTATATGTGATATAAAAAGTTTTAAGAAGTTGTTAGGCGACCGACCGCTTCTCTGAAAAAAAGGCTTTCTTGGACATACATAAAAAGCGAACATACATTTTCGCTTTTATATATATAGATAAAATCGTGAAATTACAAATTATACACTTTCATACGCAGAAGAAACTTAACAAACAGAAAAGACTAAAGTCAACTCCCACTGTTATTGGCCATAAAATTAATTTTATGGCCAATTTGTATTTATAAGTAAATGTTAATGGCACTATTAAAATAGTAAAAGTTTTCGTGCTGAAAATTTCCGGAAATTTATTGGAATTCAAGTTGATGAACAGTTTTTTATCTTTGGAATGTATCAGCTAACATTGTTAATCTGAGAATATTTAAGTTGAGCGCCGTGGTAACGAAATCACACAGCAATTAAGATGTACAAATACGAAAATGGTCGGACTATAACAGTTTCTAACATTTCAGTTTCGTTTCTTTGTATAAAGGTAAAAATATCAAATTAAGTGAACTTGAGCAACAGAATTGGGGCGTCATCTAGAAACCAACGAATAATATTTCTAAAGAATAGCAAACATTAAATCAAATTGTAAAGGATTCGCAATATAGTGTACATCATACAAGGTCGAAGACATATTCATAAACACCATAAAAACCAATTAGCTCTAGAGAAAGAGCAGAGCTACGCCATTTTGAGATGGATGACCTTGATTTCCCCAACCAGCACTAGAATAGCGATAGTCGGGCACAGAAATGAAAGTCACCTACCCACTGATTATCAACTTGAAGGGGAAAATATGTTTTCTGTTGAGCAAAACGGCTTGGGAGGAGAGAGTGTAATAGGGAATCATTCATACACAATATATGAACAGTATAAATATAACGAGAGGTACCTACTTTCGATGTGTGTTTGTTTCTTTATGAGTAGTAGGCTTTAATTATTACAACTCTCGGTCTTTTTGCACCCTGTCTTGTACAAATAGTGTTTTCTAAACCATGTGTGTGCCCGAGTCTTTCGTTGTGATCCTTTCGACTCACACTACATAATAACTCCCTCAATCGTAAAATCACCATCACATGTAAGAACCACCGTCTACTTTGTGGGGAAAAAGCCAGACAATTCAACTATAGCGCGTGCTAAAATATGCAGCAAGATTTTACCATCACTAAAATTTCATGATCCTTTTTGAGGTACTTGCTAGTGCTTTATATTTAACTCATATGAGGTCGGGAAAGAAGGAAAATGGAAGTTTGGGCTTAAAAATTGAATTTTGTGATAAGAATAAAATGAAGTAGACGTAACATCAACACGTACATCAAATCTGTTGCCAAGGCCGCTGGAAAAATGGTGGAATCTTTCTATCGATCCGGTAGATATCTCACTGCTGATGTTATTCTCTATCTATATAAGAGCCAGGTACGTCCAAGGATGGAATACTGTTGCCACATCTGGGCAGGAGCTGCTAGAAAGGACTTGGCCTGCCTTGATAGAGTTCAAAATAGACTTCGTAGCCTTGTAGGAGATGTCCTTTTCTCTTCCTTGCAACCTCTATCTCACAGAAGAGATGTTGCGAGTTTGTCTCTGATGTATCGTTATTTTCATGGAAAGTGTTCGACTGAGCTTCAATCTATGGTCCCCCCTCGCCAAACTTTCACAAGAAACACTCGTCTAGCTGTAAAAACTATCAATAATTCCCCCACTCTTTATCTGTGCCTAAACCTAAACGTAGATTCCATGAACAAAGCTTCTTTCTTAGAACGGCACGCCTGTGGAATTGTCTTCCGTTTTCCTGCTTTCCGGCTGACTACAATATGGTTGTCTTCAAGTTTAACGTAAATAAGTTCTTGATGAGCCGTTCCATATAAGTTATCAAATTTACCAAATTTTCATTACTAATGATTACTATATTGTCCAATTTTTACTGTACACTCTTTAACCCTTATCCTTGAGTGGCCTCTTGGCCTTGATAATGTGGTGATGCCTATGTAAAAAAAAAAAATCGAGAGAATAAAAAAATATCCAAGCCTAAAAGTTCGAGTTTTCATGTTAGATTCTGCAGGCCTATGATATAACAGACATCCAAATGATTTTCAGCCAGTTATTACAACTACTTCCGCAGTCAGACCAGGTTAGTCAGTAGTTATAATATTACAGTAGGTAGCGACATTATTTGTTGACGTAGTAATCTATATATTAATAGAATAGAGCGCGTGTTATTTTTTTGTGTGTCACGCTTACACCCGAGTGACTGTCGTTTGATTGTAATGGAATTCTGTTTCTTTCAAATGATTTTACCAAGAATTCTTCATAAGTTTTTGTTTCGGTTTGGATTATAGCTTATGGCACTCCAGTAATCTATTTTTTATAAAGAATTTTATCAAGAATTCTTCATATGCTTTGATTTCGGTTTCGATTATAGCTGAAGGAACTCAAATATATACATATATATATATATATTTATATATATATATATATATATATATATATAAGTTTTTATTTCGGTTCCGATTTAAGCTGAGGCACCCAGGTCATATAAATATTTTTAATCGCAACTTAATAATATATAAAAATCAATAGAACATTAACTCTATAATAATATATACGAAATAGGCAAGAATTAAAATATGATATTTAAGCGTACTTTACGACCGGGCTACGCCGGGCGTCCCTGCTAGCTTAGATAAATACTTTTGTAGTTTTAACAAAAGATCTACAATAATATCAGGGCGTTTCCATTTACGCTGAATATCGACTAAATTCCAACATCAATATGTAATATGAATGAGCCCCTTGTGGAATTTCCACAGGTCCCTCTCGTATCATTTTAATAAGCTAAGTCATCCTCCTTATGGTATCAATACGTTATGACGAATTTGAATAAATCCGCATTATTAGTTTTGGTGCATACAAATGTTGATTGTCCTTAACATAAGTAGTAGTAGTAGTAGTAGTAGTAGTTATAAAAATGGTAGTATTATTAATATTATTGTTACGTACTGCCACTTGTTTTATTTATTTTATTCAAATATAAAAACTGTATCCAAGTTAGTTAATTTCACTTTTTTCGATTTGTATGATCCCAATCTGGTATGGTAGAAATTATATTATTTCTTTTATAGTTCGCCCGGTGTTCCAAAGATGATTCATGTAAGTTATATGCAGTTTTATCGAGTAATTTTCTAACATAGAAGTGACAATTAGATGAACAGAAAAAATTTTTGTATAAATTTTACATTTATATACTACTTATTTTGGTTAGATCTTTTACTATTTTTATAGTACATTTGTCGATTCTTCGTTTCGTACGTTTCCATCATATTAAATTGGTAACGTTTTAGTCACATCATATTTTGTCATCGCATCTGAAGAGTTCCGCCCTGATGAAATAAATGAGAAGTGAGTGCTAATTCGACATAAGAATGTGGATGTTCAACGTTTTACCTTTCGCATACAAGGAATACTGTTGTAACCACAACTCGCAAACCTTAACTTGCCCCAGGGATCTGTGTTTTAATTAGTTAACGATTATAACCGGGAGGGATTACAGCGTATCGTGTATTCTGTACACATTGTAAACACGGTTTAGTTCAATAATGGCACTTCAGTAAATGAATTTACACATTATATCAATAGTTGCATGTTGTGCACAGAAACCATGTTTGCAAAGAAGAAGTGAAAAATAAGAATATTAAATCAAAATGGAGTTTTGCAAATTTTTAAGATTGTCATTTTTTTTTAATTCTTCGATTTCTTTATGTTTCTTTTTTCAAAGATACGGTGGGTAGCGAATAAATCTCCGAGGCTATTTATAATCAGATCAAGTATTCTCTACTTCTTATATTCTATAAAAAAAATTGTTTTAATTCATCCGTGTTAATCAGATAAGGAAGTATGTTTATTTACCACTGTTCGTCATTGCTACATTCCGATATTCCCTTATTCTGTCTGTCTTCACAAAATTGTTGATGATTTTAAACAGCTTTGCATGAATTCATGTATATGATAATCAGGTTGAAACTTCACTGAAATTCATTGAAACTTCACTGAAGTTAAGGGAATTTGTGCTTATTAAGATAAAAAAAAAATACGAACGACTGCAGGTGGAAAACGCTGCTTATCTCGGCATTTTTTTTTTAATCAGCAGAAATTTCTCCTTGCCACGGGAACCAACCAGTAGCGATTAAATAAATGTAAGGATGGCGATTACACAACACTTGGGTCACAATTACATTCATTGGATGTGAAGATACAGAGGGTTATCATTAGGCTACGACAACAGCATTTTCATTGTTTTGACTCTCGAGTATATATCCGACACAGTTAAGCACAGTCAATCAACCGAGAACCACATCACTATATAAAAGCATCTAAGATATCAATGGATACACACTCGAGAGTCAAAACCATGAAAAGAATATGCTGTTGTCCTATCCCTAGTTACCATTGTTTCTAAAGACTGAACGAAATTATGCTGCTATATAGAGAGTGGTTGGAAACTATTATTAAGGTCCTATAAAGTATTCCTATGAAAAATTATTTCGAGAAACAACTATTATTAGAAAGTATATAAGATTGCTATTTTTTTAGTTTTATTCATTTTTATGTAAAATAGCAAAAAAGAAAATTAAAATTCACATACTTCCAATTTTTTTTGTGTGTGAAATTTGAACAAGTTGTATTTGATATTAATCAATAAATATTCTCCAAATTTAAGGGGTCTTTTTAGTATTCTCCGTTTTTTTTTTATGATGTAGATATATGGACACAACCATTTAAAAATTCGCTTATTCCATATGTGCATGAAATTTTACTTATAATCATTAAACATCAATTAGGCAAGATTTATTGCATTTTAATTTCGTTTTTAGATCCCTCAACCTTAAACGTTAAATTTAATACATTTGCTAGAAAAGAAATCACCCAATGAAATGTGATCTAATTTGAAATACGGATTCTAAGCATAAGGTTTAATATAATTATATCTTGATATTAATCTTAGTAAGGGGACACAAAAGTAAGCCTTAATTTCGTTTTTAGATCTCTCAACCTTAAACGTTAAATTTAATACATTTGCTAGAAAAGAAATCACCCAATGAAATTTGATCTAATTTGAAATACGGATTCTAAGCATAAGGTTTAATATAATTATATCCTGATATTAATCTTAGTAAGGGGACACAAAAGTAAGCCTAATGCGTTTTATTCGGGGAATGCATTTTAAACGTCTTATGGCCAGTAATCTTATAGTTTAGAGTAATAATAGCTATATGGTGATGAAGACTATTAACATACGGTGTTATCGCAGTCGAGCAAAGACTAGAAAAATAATAAAAGAAATATAAGTCAATGCAAAGCTAAAAACTAAAATCAATAATGATTTGTTGAATTAATCGGGTGGGGAGGTGTCGTAATCTGTCGTGAAGTTTTATTGTAAAATATTGACGTGTATCCGGAATAGACAAACTATCGCCTTGCTTTCATGAATACCGGGAGTAAATTGCCAAGATAAACGGTAGCATTTCATAAATCATGAGGACAGATAATAGAAAAATCGAAGTTACCAATTTCCGTAAAGCTTACAAAAGATATTTTTAATGAAATGCTGCAATGCCTTTCGCATTATAATAAAAGCGATAGTGGAATACGTCTTGATGCCAGTATTGAAAAATATGTTCCCATCTTTTATGCAAGGAAATAACCACTTATCAAAGCTCGAAGACTACTCGAGGATAAGAGTTAATAAATGTAAGATGGTTGTGTAGTAATTGTTAATGGTGTAAATTGGGTAAAATTTTTGAATTTGTTTACATGGGACTTTTTAATATCGAGTCGTTAAGCCGAAAAATCTCTCGCTGATAAATCTTAATGAGATAGATAGCCAGATGAATAACGAAGAATATCATGAAATGATTTAAAATGATGAATGGGATTAATAAAATCTGTTTATGTGTAAGGAATGTTTTTTTATAAGCATTTGGTGCAATTGGCACCGTAGATTGCGTGGGGGTAGCCTAGTAGTTTTTTGACACATGATAGGTACTTTTAAATGAGTCATTTCATACAAATTCTGCTAAATGTTGGACACACAAGGAAGAAAAAGGGAATCGGATATTAGAAATCAATTGAAACTTCAATGAAATATCGATATATTGAGAAGGTAGATCAGCAAGTGTAATATTGTTGTTTATATATTTTATGCTTCGAACTTTTTCAAAATGCTTACCATAGTATATACACGCTGATAATATTGTTTCTTTTTTTTAATAATTAAACAACAACTTGTTAAATCAACAAAGTTGTATTTACATTACAGTGATAATATAACAAGAGAGAGAGAGAGAGAGAGAGAGAGAGAGAGTTCAGTTCAGTAGTAGATCATTGTGGTTGTTGTGGTGACAGCAAAAGTGGGCCGTCTTTTCTCTCTATTCTATCTGACTGGCTGACTGCCTTTGTTTTGATTTATATTTACATCGCCCCACATTCTTTGATTGTAATCTTATTGTTTGCTTATACTGACCTTCTGATATTGAACACTGTCAGCAATTCTAATCCAGTTAAAATTTTTCCTATTATTGTACATGGTCTCGATTCTTTGATCAGAATTTAGGGTTGACGTCATTGCTAGCAATCCGATTTACGTCTGATTTTGCCCGGATCCGATATTTCCCGTCTTTAACTGTCACTTATGTGACCTATTAGATTTTAGACTTTTTTCAGAACCTGTCTAAGATGGAGAGAGGTGATTAATGCACCACCTCAGACATGGCAATAATACTCCGTATATGGGCGAATTGTGGTTTTAGTAAGATATGGATATTCTCTAGTGGGTGTTATTTAAAGCTAACGTGTGTGTTACTCACATGAGAAACTATAATTCCATCCGCAGTCAAACAATTCTCAAGACAGAAAATTGTACTGGATATTTCTATGTTAAACATTCATCATTATAAATCGATAATGGGGAGTAGCAAATAAAAACGGATCTTCGGATCACCCTCAACTACTGTTAAATTACCAACCCAGTGTAAGTAAATTATTTATAGACTTATAATAAGTTTATTGAAATAATTACAAAGCTATACCATAGCCATTAAATTAAACGTTGCTAATATAAAAAAAAACAATATAATAAAAGCTATCCTAATAATAAATACAACTTATCGAAAAATATGGGGAAACACAGTAAAGTTTTTAGCAGAGACCACTCAGAAATACAAAGACAGGAAGAAAATATATTAAATGTATTTGTCGTGAACATTTACTGACAATTTCTGACCACAAAATTCGATTCAAATATTCTAGGTCGTTATTTTAACAATTTCTAAAATAATACTTTGGGAAGTTGGTTGGTTGGTTGGTTGTTTTTGTTTTACGACATATCAACCTTTTTCAGGTTATTTAATGCCGAATTTTGTTATTTTGAGGAATGATTTTTAATGGAGAGTATTTGTTTTTTAAGTCGGATTCTATTTAACCCATAGTTGAGACTCTAACAGATACTACCACTCCGGGTCAGAGTCGACCTGGGAGCAATGGCAATTAAAGGGTGGCTCCACACTCCCCAGGGCCCACAAGGTGGGGCCTCACCATCGGATATAGTTTTAGGTCATATCCAGGACCTTGGGAAGTTTGAAGATCGTGCAAGTTTATAAGGTATTAGCAGGGGCCCCCCGCCTGGCCGGTCATAAAATACGCTTAATAATATTTTAATTTATGCAGATTTCGTCTTTATGATTACAGAGCTAATTCTTTTTTGAATATTGAATTGCATCTAACATATAGTACTGATTTCCAAAGTTTAAAAAAAGTGGCATCGGCTAAATTCGAAAAAGAAACATTTAACGCTTCAGCCGCGACAGATAGATAAGTAAGAAAAAAATTAAACCGTTTCGAGCTGTGAATGAATTTGCGCGTGCACAAAAATAATAGTAATATTTGAGCAAGTTTAAATGAACATTTTGCATTTCGACTTGCAGACATATTTCTGTGCGTGTTGTTCATTCATTCAAACAACGATCTTACTCATTATAAACCATCATGTTGTATGATTTCCTGTTAATTTTAGTGCCATGTGACCAGTAGCTTTGGAATTTATCTGTTAAATATTTACACATAGACATCTGTTTTATTTAAATACATTAGGTTATTTTTCAGTACGAAAAATTATATTTCTAAACAAAATGCATGGTATATATATATATATATATATATATATATATATATATATATATATATATATAATTGTTATGATTCTTTTTCTATCTATTGCAAATGATTCAAATTTTAGTATGTTATTATGGATGATAACGACTAAAAGTTGTCAAACTTTCAGGTTTTCACGGTTGCTATTTCTAACAAATATTAGGTATAACATTTTGTCCCTTAGTTTTGGACGCTACTGTTTATATATATATATATATATGTATATATATATATATGTGTGTGTGTCTATGTGTGTGTGTGTGTGTGTGTGAACATATGTATTCATATGTAATAAGTAGCGTTGTTAAACACGTGTTTCTTTTAAAGTATACAAAATAGAATGTAATACGCTGCCTCATCCATTCGGCTTACAATAGATTGAATCAAAAAGTGTGAGTTCACAAAGCATGCTATATTTGTTTTTTTAAATATAAATATGTATTCCAACATCTCGCTCTTTCATTCTCTCTCTCTTTCTCCCTCGCTCTCTCGCTCTCTCTCTGTTTTTTTCTGTCCACTATTTACTAACGAGTACCAATACATGTCGCAATATTCACTATTGTTTACTAGCTGACAGCCAGGCGTTGCTCAGTTGTACAATACGCTTAAACATAATATTTTAATTTATGCTAATTGCGTATTATTAGAGAAGCAATCCTTTATTGATTATCATATACCACGAGAAATAATTTGCTCGGTGGATAACTTCGCAACAAAAATTAAAAAAAAAATAATGATGATAATGTCGTTTATCAAATTCCGTATTTGTTTGCTTACAATATCACGTCAGCTGATATTTGGGCTTGGCGATGAAAGTTCTGGAGAAAGTCACTTCTGATAAATATTTAATTCTTAAATATGCAAACGAAGAAGTGATTTGCGACGATTTTAAATGGTACTTCTTCTGTTATTGTAAATTGAACTCATTAATAAGAAAAAATTAAAATTAAATGTTGAGATACAGCTGGGTTTGAACATGGAATCATTCGACTTGTAGTCGAATGCTCTTCCACTTAAGTATCACTGCGAATTATAATAAATCTGGTGGGTTTTGTTTTTGTTTAATAAATGATTTGCTAAAATTTTATTATCTCCCTTGCCGGTATAACGTAAAATAACCTCACGATAAAAATTAAACTTTTTATTTATAAGAGAGAAAAGCTATTTTTAAGATCAATTTATTTTCAATATTCGATACTTATCGGATGAATTTCTCTACAAACCATATCTACGAACACTGCCAGGCATATAAATTAGCTTTGTGTGAAATTTGCAAACGATAGGCTCAGCCGTTTCGGAGCCTTTGAGGAAAGAACTCATACACATATAAAAAGGTGATGAACTACTTTAATCTTCTCGTTATTTAATTAAAAGAAAGAGAGAAAGAGAAAGAACGGAAATGAAAGTGGTAGACACTGTTTAAAACACAGCGGATGCCAAATAATATGTATTGAAATCAAGAGATAGTAATAGACAAAATAAAATAGTGATAAACGGATGGCAGATTAGTAAATCGGAAATTATAGTTAATAAGAAAGTGTTTTTTTTTTTTAAATATAACTCAATCCTTAAACCAATGAATATTTTAAGATGAATTTTATGTCAGTAGATTTTTTTTTAAAAGGCTTTCGGGAAAGGAACGTTGATTTACTCAGATTTAGTAGAATGATAGATTTCGATTATTTATTGTAACGCAAAGCTGAAGAGCCATTACTCAAAACGACCAGATATTACAAGAAAGCTGACTGGGCAGCCATCAGAAATCTCATCAGAGATACCTCGTGGGAAAATATATTTTCTCTTCCTGCAGAACAGTTCACAAATGAGACCACTAAATCGTTTCAAGCAGCAATTGAAGCTCATGTTCCCCTGCAGAAGTTCTATAGCAAACCCATCTCTCTCCAATGGTTTACTTCTAATTGTGCAGCTGCCTTCGCTCAAAGGCAGCATGCACACAGCAGATTTATCCGACATAAGCCCAGTACAAAAAGCTAAAATTTAATTGAACCTAGAAATAAGTGTATTAAAGAAATAGCGACTGCTAAGAGAGAAAACACCGAAATCACAAGAAAACGCATCGAAACACCGTATTTGGAACTCTTGATTTCTTGAAAATCTACAAAAGTGTAGTAAATAATGGGCAATCAATAATTCCCCCACTACCCAACAATTATGAGGTTGGCACGCGAAAAGGCTAACATGCTTGCCAGTCAGTTTGCTTCAAAGTCTATATTAGACCCAACAAATCACTCCCTCTCTGATTTTCCTTTGCGGACTAACACCTCATAAGATGATCTGATATCATAACAAACATAGACAAGTATGTAAATCCGATCTCATCCCGGCTGTGCTATTTAAAAATATGTTCCGCTGAGGTTGCTCCAGTTCTCTCCAAACTTTGCAATAAATTCTTAACGAATCTTGCTTTGTTGAATACTGGAAAACTGCTTCCAATGTAAAAGTTTACAAGAATTCTGGCGAAAAAACTGACCCATTAAATTATCACCCCATTAGCCTTTTCTCTCTTTTCCCCAAAATATTTGAGGCCATAATTAATGAAGCTCAAGTGAATCAACTTACAGTTGCTAAAATTATGAATGAGCAACAATATGGATTTAGGCAACCCCGTTTTACAGCAGATATTCCAACTGTAATCTAACATATAGACCATACACTGGACAAAGCTAGGGAGGGTAGGGCAGTAGTCCTAGATATATCTAAGGGTTTTGACAGAGTATGGCATGATGGTCTTCTCAGGAAAATCAGATCACACAGTATCATTGGACGAATACTTAACATAATTAAATCCTTATTAAATAAGAAAAAGATCCAGGTTATCCTCGACGGTCGTGCATCTAAACAATATTATTTAAATTTTGGTGTGCTTCAGGGGTCGATACTCTGACATTTATTGTTCCTAATATTCATGAATGACATCCCTAATAAAATAGTCTCTGAGATGGGTATGTTCGCCGATTACACCGTGCCCTATAACAGACAAGAGAGGAAAACGAATGAACACATATCTAAGGCAATGACAGAAACACTAGAGAAGACCCCCAATCTGCAGTGAAATAGCGTCAGAAACGGATGCTTACATGCAATGCTGCCAAGACTAAGCTTGTTTCCTTCAATAGTTACAAGAAACCTTCTCAACCACCAATAGCTTTGACTAAAGATACATTGCCTGAAAGCACTTCTTTCAAACTCGTTAGCTTAACGTTCATAGGGAACATCAGTTGGGAAAGATACACCGAGAGCATTGTCAAGGCTACTGCGGAGAAGGTGGGCTCTCTACCGTGCTAGAAAGTTATTTACGCCTAAAAGTATTCTGTACCTCTACAAGGCGACCATTCGCCCTGTATGGAGTATTGTTGTCGCATTTGGGCTGGCGCATCTGCTACTTCTCTCACTTCTGGACAGGGTTCAAAAGAGAGTCGCCAACCTGATAGGTCCTGAACTGTCATCTAAGCTTTAATCTCTGTCCCATCAACGAAATGTTGCATCCCTCTGCCTGTTTTACAAGTATTTTAATGGTGGATGCTCCGATGAACTAGTGTCCCTTGTAACCCTTCGACAAACAACGATAAGCAGCAAAATCCCACCCCTACACAGTAGAGATCCCTAGATGTAAGAAAACCTTCTACTCTAATAGTTTCTTCCCTAGAACTGATAGACTTTGGAATTCCTTTCCGGTTCCCTGCTCCTGTACTGACATGCATAAGCTCACGTGTAATGTGAACAGACATCTTGCTGCTCAACTCCCTACGTAGTATATCTGTAACTTATTTCCCTGATAGTAGCCCCCTACATCCAATTGGTACTGTTCCTTGTTTGAGGTGTAAATGTAATTAAAAAAAAATAAGGAATGCATGGAGGAAAATTTCACAAAATCTTTTGTTTGATTAATAGATTTTACTTTTTCTTAGACGATTAAGTAAGAATTATCAATAATTGAGCTTGCGTGCCAGTTAAGTTTTTAAATAAAACAACAAAATCCAAAACTGCACTCTATTTTGTTATTTATCCCTTACTTATGTCTCCCTCTCCCTCTCTCTCTCTCCCTCTCTCTCTCTTTCTCTCTCTCTATCTATCTATCTATTTATCACCTTCTATGTGGCGAAATCCCTTATTGTTTGTAATGGGTCACTCACATTCTTATAGTCTACTTAACACAAAGAGAAAGGAGGTAGGAGCGAAAGTGATAGAGACTGTATTGAATACAACCAAGAGGTCAAATAACATAAATTTGGAAAGTGAACGTTATAGATTAAAACTTAATGATAAAATGAATACTTGACAAATAAATTGCAAATTATAGTTAACTAAAAGATCTTTTTTAAATATAGCTCAATCCCAAAACCGAGGACTTTTTTTAATATACATTTTGAGTAAATGAAATATATAGGAAAAGGTGCTAGGGAGGAAAAATTAATTTACTCAATTTTAATTACTTTAGTAATGTCGATGTTTATTTAAAAACCGGTTGAATTTAAACCCGATGTAGAAAAGATATCAAATAAGGTGAGATTTCGCCTCCGAAAAAAAAAGGTTATATATTTACGTAGAATACATTGTTTGTATTAAATTGAACTAATTCCCTGTAAAGCCGGAAATTTTCTCTCCTCTTCAAGATAAGCTGTCATAGAGAAAACAGGATATCACATGAGTCGCTTGGCTTAAGAGAAATTAAAACGTCAGCTTATCTTGTGGTTTGTATTTACAGCTCTCCCAGCCCAGACAAAGAAATCGTTCTATTTTTCTTTCTCCTTTTTCTTTACGTTTTATTTCGATGATAAAATGTATTGAATTATCCGATTTCGAGTTGGCCATTGCATCAAGCCATGGGCGTGATGTTGTTGATGGTCGCGATTGTTCTCCGTTTCTGTTCAATGAACAGAATTTTCGATAGGAACGAACCGTGTGAGAATGTATGGAAATGGTAAGAGGCGACTTATATACTTATACGATGTAAGGATTTATAAATAAGATTCGATGGAAATGACAGAAGAGAACGAGCGAGCGAGAGAGAGAGAGAGAGAGGGAGAGAGAGAAAGAGAGAGAGGGACAGTGAAAATTAAAATGAATACAGAAACGACAGGAGAAAAATAGAGAGAGACAAGAGTTGGTTTATGTGTTTAACAGCAAAAAAAAAAACACGTGCTTCATTATGAATGCCGCATCACATGATTTTCTGTGCATCATGACCCTGATAAAATACCAACAATGGAATCGGTCTAAAACTGTATTACATCAATCCATCGACATCTGCGATGACTAAATTGCAGTTTATGCTTAACTTCTTAAGAGTAGTGGTTGATGGGCAGAAATCAAAATCTCACAGTATTAATGCGGGAGCCCTCAGAGATCCATCCTGGACCGAACTCTCTTCCTGATCTATATCAATGACCTCCCAAATCACATCCCAAGATCATTAAGACACATTTATACTGACGATATTACCATCTGTGGCAACACTTTGAAGGACGTAAATGACCAAGTTCTTTCTGATTCCCACTTCTCTGAGGTTGAGCATGTGGTGCAAGGGGGAAAGAGGTGGCTGGTAAATTTTAATGCATCTTAAACCAAGCTTCTATCTTTACATCACCAACGCTCAATTGAAATGAATGGCTCTAGTCTAGTTTTGATAAGTTTCGCGGTCTGACCTTTATTCCTGATTTGAAATGAAACACTGCATCAAATCCGTTGCCACCGGTTGTCTTCAACTCCAACATGAACAAGTTCTTGATGAGCCCTCACTTTTAGTAATACAATTTACCAAATGTCCACTACTAACGATTACTACGATAGGCCTATTGACTACCGTACACTCATTAACACTTATACTTGAGTGGACCCCGTTGACTCCTTTGTAAACGAAAACAAACTTGTCGACTAAGATTTTGTCACAAATGCGCAACAGTCTACACTTTATTGCCGTTCAATGATATGTGAAAACACTTTTGTGATCTTCTCATCGGTAGCAGGTATGATCTTGAATGGGCGCCACATTTATTGCATCATAACTAAACATAGTATTGTATATGGAATTAACTCAAAGATAATGTCCCACAGAAAATTCTTGATAATGATCCAGAACTGAAGAAGATCATCGCTGGCAAAACTGCAGCAACGTAATGTAGAGTTTGCTCTCAATAATGTTTCAAACCTATTTCGTATGGCCGTTTTTATTGATAGTACAAACATGAAACTCTAATCCTCTTTGAAGTAATCTACCCCGGCTTCAATGCATGCTTTTACCGTGCCAACAACTTCTGGAAGGCCCCATGGAAGTTATCTTATGTGAGTGTGTCAAGGACCATTCTCACATCCTCTTTCATCTCCTTAATTGTCTTATAAAGACAGTCTCACAGGTTTTCCTTTAACTTAGAAAATAACCAAAAGAGAGAGCGAGGTCTGGACTCGAGGGAGGGTGAGAAACTGCCTTAATGCCTATCTTGCTCAAATAGTCAGTGATCTTCTCTGAGCACCCTTCGGACAAACTTCGCCCAAATCTTCCGCATCTTTAGTTCCTCGTAAATAGCTGTGTGTCCAGCTCGTAGACTGAGACCAAACTATGCACTTATTGTTTCTATAGACACGCGGCTGTCTTTATCCATGAAATTCTTTATTTGGCCAATCAACTCTGGTGTTGTGACTATCTTATTTCTCGTACGCTCCTCATCATCCCTCACAGATTTCCTGTCCTCCTTGAATCTCTTAAGTCTTTGAAAAATTGATGCTCGGTTTATGCAAAATGGTCCAAAAGCTGTTTGAAGCATTTCATATATGTTTCTGCGGCATTTTTTCCAAGTTTTACACAGAATTTTATCGCATATCGTTCTTCTAACGTGCATTCACGTCAAGATTGCATTTTTGAAATTCTCAGGTGTGACAATCAGGCTTTAGTAGGATGCATTCCAATTCCCGCTGTAACTGTTCATTTGAATCTGAAATCATAAAAATTAGTCAGTCACCTCATAAGATGTATAGCAATGATATTCTGAATTTTCAAGAGTCTACGACAATTTTAAATGCATGTAAAAAAAAATGCCTGGAAACTTATTGAAGGCACCTCGATGTGTTGACAAGTCTGATCATCGTATCCAGAAGTGCTTATAAATTAAACGACAATAAACCAGCGACTGTAAGGCATTTATGACTAAATTTAACAGATAAGTCAACTATAAACTTTCCATCGTGAATTTTATCAGCGATTAGATGAGTGGCATTTTTGGATGTAATCCTATACGATAAATTACTAGATGACATGTGATTCCTTATTATAACATAGCGCAAACGGTTATATGCAAATACCGAACCGTAAGCAAAATGACATCACGGCAAGGTAAAAGAAGACTATATAAAAGAGAGAGCTTGTTCGAGAAGACGATCGCATTAGCGACGTAAATAACGTTAGAAAGCATGTTCGAGATTACGTTAGCGAAGACGACCGCGTTAGAGACGTAGGTTACGTCACAGCCATGACGAGAAGTCACGCGTGGTGAGAGAATACAGTCTTTTCTTAAAACTTGAAACAGGAGTAAATGATCTTTCCTCTTTCCTATTTTTGTCTCCTTTGTTAAAAGGTATTGTCTGTTTCCTATTTTTGTATGCTTTATAGATGAGGCATCAAGATGTGGGTCCTGTGTGTAAATGTCTGGGTAACGTTACAATATTAAGCAACCGTATCTATTAGAATAATAAAAAAAAACATGAGAATAGCAAGTAGACGTGCGAAAGCGCTTGAATAGCTGTTTTAAATTATTACCGATTTCAATTTTCAACAAAAACATCGCTAACATAGTTTAAATGGCGTTTAATCAGCGTATTGATTATTTTCATGAGAGGTGACGGTGGTTGAGTGGTGAACGCCACGGACTGAAAACTTGGTTGTCTAAAATTCGAATCCAGCTTCATCCCACAAAACTCACTCTTATTTATACTGTTGTAAACCGTTACATAGTATCTCCTGTAAGTACTTGGTGTCTTTCTAGAAATGATAGTGATGACTGCTTTCATGACCTAATCTATAAGTAAACATAATAGCTTATTAACACCTTTATCCATCTCAAACAAGTATGTACACTGTAGCGTTAGGGGTTACTGTGATAGGAGAGATTTATAGAAGGAAACGGGTGATAAAGAAGACAGTAAGATGTTTGCCCACATTACATTTAAAATTTCTGCATAATTTTACGATGGAGTTAACAGGAAGCAAAGAGAGCTTTCCACAGGCAAGCTATCGGAGTGGGAAATATCCCGTAACCTTT
Organism: Euprymna scolopes; assembly: GCF_053919585.1. Taxonomy (NCBI): domain Eukaryota; kingdom Metazoa; phylum Mollusca; class Cephalopoda; order Sepiida; family Sepiolidae; genus Euprymna; species Euprymna scolopes. The sequence continues at coordinate 121,235,290 of NC_136488.1, forward strand.
CGTTTATCAATGAAGGTGTTAATACATAATTAAACGTTGCAGACCGGCCGATGGGCAGACAATGCGTTTCATTAAAATGTGGAGACGCATTTAATAAACTATTTTCTTATTCAACGGCCTCTGCAGTGATAAATTGATTGATATAGAGCAGATTATCCGGGATAACATTATTCAGTGGGAGAAATTCATTTTACTCATCCTGGATCGGTTATATTTTTAGTTTATGCATATATATATATATATATATATATATATATATATATATATATATATATATATATATATATATGCAGTTTTGTGTGCGTAAGTGCGTTCCTTATAGACTCCGAAACGGCTAGACGGATTTCTTTAAAATTTACAGAACTTTAATATATAAGTCTGGGAATGATCTTAGTTAAGTTTTGTCTCAGAATATCCCTCGATAATAACTTATAATCGATAATCGAAACCGTTATTTTAATTTATCAATCATCGGCAATGCCATTTTTTACATATCCTCGCTTAGTAATAATGATAGAACAACGGGCCGTGAAAATTCTACTGTGGGTAAGTTGATAGCGTGTGTTCTTTTGTTTTTTTTATGTTTTGTTTTGTTTTTCATGATATGATCTATAGGTTCAAACTCCGCACGTAAATTTCTTAATAATTTTTCATTAACTGTAAAGAAGTTTATATTAGATAATTTTATAAAAGAAACAGTAAGTTTTCTAGAGTGCAATGTAGAATAATATATATTTTGGACCAAGTTACTGCATGGAGGCATGTGAAGCTTCCCCCGGGCGATTTCGATGACAATAAAAATATAGGAGTGTGAAATATTCGTTGATCATCATTCAATCCGGGCCACATCAAGTCTCCCTGCTAGTGTATATAATATAATTCCAGGTAAATATTTTCCAGAGGTGAAGCAACCAATGAAGTATAAACGAGGTTAGTACTCAGTAACGAAGTAGGGCACGATATAATTTTATTTGTTTTAAAAAAGTATTTATATGTCGCTACACATTCATGAGTATGTTTCAATCAGCAAGTTATAATTTACTAGAGACATCTTCAGGCGATATTGCTTATACAAAGTACGTAATGAAAATTTTACAGGAGTTTCACGTACAAGATAATCAGTAGGTCAAATTACTTATAATCTATAAATATAAAAGCGAAAATGTATGTATGTGTGTTCGCTTTTTCTGTGTGTCTACAAAAGGCTTCTTTCGGAGAAGCGGTCGGTCGGTTCACAACTTTTTAAAACTTATAAAATCACATATAAATCGTAATATCTCACAGTTAACAACGAAGCTCGCCTGTCTATCTAATTTGCTCGATTTCGGGAAGATAAATATTCAATATTTGTCGCTCGCCGCATGTGGGTAAGTCTTTTTCCTATAACATGTTGGGTGTGGGGAAAAAAAGCATTCAGCAGCAAATGAATACTATTCCGCAGTCAAACTTTACCTCATTAACTCATTAAAATGGACACCTGCTAAATCCAACTAATTAAATAAATTCAAACGTGTTTCCGTTAGCATCTCGCGGTGGGGCAATGGTTAACATCGCACTTTCTTTTTTCACACTTTAATTTACAACTTTGCCTCAAGGGTTCGGGTTCGATCCTCATACTTACTTTTTTAACCCCCGCAATCACCCGGGCAACGCCGGGTACCCCTCACTAGTTTAAGGATAAAGCAAGAGGACGGCATTTAATACATTTTAAAAGGAAGAAGACGAAGAGAAGAGGAAAGAATAAAACGTATACATCAAAATAGAGAAAATATAACTTTTTATTATATCCTAAACCTATCCCCCATAGGAGGAGGAGCTGGCCCCAATGTACAAACACTCATAAAAGAAGAAGATTTTATCAGCTTATTTGCTACGTATCGCTCGTGACTTTCTATCTTGGTACGCATTTTGCAACATAACACTAGGATGTTCCATTCGCCTAATCTTATGTCTACTCTGAACATATAAAATGTCTCATATTTGCACACATGCATCAACGTATTTTTAGAGATGGGACGATTCCAATATTTTCTTCCGATTCCAATACTATTACCGAGTCTGTATAAAATTCCCGATTCCGATTCTTTAGAAATATCTAAATATTTAACTAGAAAGTTAATATTTTTCGCGATTACCGTAAAAAAACATGTTACATGTTTGTTTTTTTTACATAGGCATCACCATTTACCAAGGCCCAGGAGCCACTCGGGAATGAGTGTTTAAAATTGTACAGTAGTCAATTGGACAATATAGTAATTGTCAGTAATGGAAATTCAGTAAAATTGTTAACTTAAAAGGAACGGCTTATCAAGAACTTGTTCAGGTTGTACTTGAAGACAACGATATTGTAGTCAGCTGGAAAGCAAGAAAAAGGAAGACAGTTCCACAGATGAGCAGTTCTAAGAAAGAAGCTTCGTTCATGGAATCTACATTTAGGTTTAGGAACAGATAAAGAGTGGGGAGGCTATTGATAGTGTTTACAGCTAGACGAGTGTTTCTTGTAAAAGTTTGGCGAGGGGGGACCATAGATTGAAGCTTAGTCGAGCACTAGCCATGAAAATAACGATAAAGCAAAGACAAACTCGCTACATCTCTTCTGCGAGAAAGAGGTTGCAGTGAAGAAAAAAGGTGATCTCATATGAGGTTACGAAGTCTGTGTTGAATTCTACCAAAGCAGGTATTTTCTCAAGCATAAATATAAACTTGTGAGGGATGATTTTAGTTTTACGAATAGTTTTAAATCAATAGATTGTAATTATTTTAGTATTACTATTAGCAGTAGAAAGATTTTCTTTAAAGATTTTTTCAAATAAACCAAATTAAAGAATCGTTGTTAACATCGGAAATTAGGCACAAATTTTTCGATTTCGATACCGATTCCGATACCCCCAAAAGTACCATTTTTTTCGATTCCCGATTCCGACTAATCGTTTCAACACTAGTATTTTTACACACTAATTTTATTCAATCTGCATGTTCACCGACATAAATGCTACTTCATACTTACGCATGACAAATCAGGTGGCTTACCTGCATCTAATTACTGAAGTGATTTAAACCCTTTACAAAAATTTCTTTAAAATTTAATATCCGTCTTTGGGATTCGATTCAATATGAATCACTATCATAGTGCATGCACTTCTTAAGTACCAGATACTCGCTATTTTAAAATGTAATTAACAAACTTTTATTAAATTTTATATTTAGTTTTATCTTTAAGAAAAAAAATAAAGGAAAATGCAATAAATTGTGAATGACAAAATTCAAAATTAATTTCCCTCAATTAATTTTAAATCAGACAGTGAAGAAAAATAAGAAACATTAATCAATATAAACCGTAGTGTTTCCAGTGATTAACAACGTAAACATTAAAATAAGTCGACACATCGTAATTAAATAATCTCAAAAAAATAGAATGTTCAGTACAAAAAATTTAATTCACCAATGTTAAGTTCCATTTTTGGGGGTCTTTTTTTGCAGTTTAACTATGTGGATAGATCACCAATTATCAATTAAAGACATACTTTAAGAAAAATAGATTTCTATAGTTTCTTATAGATCATAGATTCAAAGCGTGTAAGTATTGAACAATGTATTAGAGGGTTACATTTCTCCACACCAAAATATAGTATACAAAAAACTGCAATTTAAACTCGCCATCATAATAAAAACAGATTGAAAGATTTGCTAACCATTCACATCCATTAAATGTATAACTAGAGATTATTACACCATTATCTTGAAAACTGAGTTTTGAATTTATAACAAGTTGGTGCAACAATGCAATCCTCAGACGATTCTATAGTAATTGAATTCAACTCTCGAAATGTTACATATAAGAATGTGCTGTGATCATCAAATTTCTCTTTGCCGTATAAACGAAAAGTTATTTCGTGTTACAATGAATACGAAACACTTTTTTTATGATTTGTTTCTTTACACATCAAAATAAAAATGACAACTCACATGCATATTAGTGGAATGGTGGGCTACAGAACTATGTGACGGCCTGTATTTTCGCTTTGTGTCCCTCCCTGTCTTTCCTCTTTTCTTTTTTATTTATCTCGATGGACCTGATGACCTTTCTCTCTTCAGTTTGGTTTATTGTTTCACAAACTCTCTGGGTCAGAGTTCTCGTGTCGATTGACCTGATACCTTATTTTCGCCAGCTGTTTCTATTTTACTTTTGCAGGTTTTTGTCTAACCCCTTTAAATATCGGTTAGCTTTCCTGGCCGATTGACATAATATTCACGGATTCCAGGCACCATGAATAAAGGTCACTTTATTCCCGGGATTTTCTCATTGTATTATTTTGCTTGCCCGGACCTTCTCCATGACAGACGTCCAATACAAAAAAAATCAAAGTTGGTAAATAACACTACATGCTAAAACAAAAGCTAAATAAACGCAAAAGGATCATTCGCCTCGACTGGAAAGAACAAATAATATTAAATATTCTCTAAGGAGAGAATTAAAAAAATAGAAAATGTGCAATGATCAGGAAAGATGATGCTAAAAATATAAGAATTACTTAAGACTTTTATCCGGTCTTAGCTAACAAAACAAGGACATATTCTCGAGTTCAACAAGAAAGACTTGAATAAGATATGTGATTAAATCGGCCGAAATATGATCCAAAATAAAACAGTATTCCAAATAATCCAAATATTACAAATAAAATGGGGGAATAGGAGAATATATATATATATATATATATATATATATATATATATATATATATATATATATATATATATGATCTCAGGATACGATTTGAAGATCATTGATGTAAATCAAGAAGAGAGTTGAGCCCAGTATACATAAATATATATATATATATATATATATATATATATATATATATATATATATATATATATATATATAATTAAAGAATAAAAGAAGGGGAACACACTCCCGTTTGCCTGCTTTCCAACTGACTAACTACACTTTGGTCGAATTCGTTCAACCTGAACAAGTTCTCGATGAAACGTCTCCTTAATTAATCAAAATTCCCACTACTGACGATTACTACGATATTTTCCCATTGGATACTGTACACTCATTATTTATATAATCTCTCACATTATTAAATATATATATATGTGTGTATATATATGTATATATATATATATATGTGTGTGTGTCTGTGTGTGTATGTGTGTGTGTGTTTGTGTGTATTCTGGGCCCAACTCTCTTCCTGATTTGCATCACATCCTAAGATCATTTGTACACATTTATGCTGACGACACTACCATCTATGGTAACACATCAAATGCCGTAAATGACCAAGTTTTCTCCGATTCTCAGTCCTCTGATCTTGAGCACGTGGTATAATGGGGGAAAGAAGTGGCTAGTTTATTTTAATGCATCTAAACTCAATCTTCTATTTTTACATCATTAACGCTCGGATCTCATCTGGCATCAATTGAAATGAATGGCTCTAGTCTTGGGGAGGCTTCACGCTTTGACAAGCTACTGAGAGTGCCATTTACTCCTGATCTTAAAGGAAACGCGTTCATCAAATGCGTTCCTAAGGTTGCAGGAAAAGTGACGAGATCCGTCTACCACTGAAGTAGATATTTCACTGCTGATGCAGTACTGTCGCCACATATGGGCAAGTGCTGCTAGAAAGATCTTATTCTGCCTTGATAGATTTCGTAGCCTAGTGGGGGTGCTGTTTTCTCTTCCCTACAACATCTTTTCCACAGAAAAGGCGTTACCAGACTGTTATTTTCATGGAAAGTGCTCGTCTTAGCTTCTATCTTTGGTCTCCCCTCGCTAAACTTTCACGAAAAACACTAATCTAACTTAAACCACTATCAATAATTTCCTCCACTCTTTATCTGTGCCTAAACCTAAATGTATATTCCGTGACCAAAACTTATTTCTTAGAACTGCACGCCTGGGGTACACTCTTCCGTTTGCCTGCTTTCCAGCTGACTACAATTTGGTTGTATTCAAGTACAACCTGAAGTTCGTTATGAGCCGTCCTCTTAAATGATCCAATTTACCACATTTCCATTGCTAACGATTACTACAATATTGCCCCACTGAATACTGTACTCATTAACCCTTATCTTCGTATGGCATCTGGCCCTTGATAAATGGTGATGCCTATGTAAAAAAAAATATATATCTATCTATACTCCTATAAATTTAAGTTTTTTTGTGTTTATTGATATTCATATTAAAAACCTTTTTTTTTTTAATTTTTCCCAAAAGAAATACAACTTTGTTATATATAGATTGTGGAATTGCATTCATCTGCAAAATATCTAGATAATTTGCATATTCTTTTAAACATTTATTTTAATTAATTCCCTATTAGTTTTTTTCGATTTTGTTATGAGATGATCATCATTCGGTAACTATTACGTATAATTATATTCATGCAGATATTCTACATGATCTATACTTGCGTTATTTGTGTAAAAACACAAACCTCTTTCGATGTACATTTATGTATGCGTATATATATTATTTAAAAATATTTTGCCGACCAAACTTCTAGAGATTTTAGTCTACATACATGAAACTTTATATATAAGGTATTCGAACCCATGTGAAACTTTATATTTGGGTTTTAGCCGGTTAAAATTGGTGCAAAAGTGTGAAAATGAAAAAAAATGGAATTTGTTAGGTGAAGATCGAACGAGGGTTTACGAATATGCATGCGTAACGAAACAGCTATTGGTTCATATTTTAATTATTAGCCTTACAGCAAACACGTCTGCATAGCTCAGGCATTAACGACGATGGAAAATGTAAATCTTAAGCTAAACGTTTTGGTTTCGATTCTTGGTGGTGGCGCACAAGTCATTTTTTTACCTTTTTAAATCATTACTATATATTGGGTCCAATAAAACATAATAATAAATACGAAATCTGCATTAATCAAAATATCATATTTAAGCGAATTTTACCACCGGATAATACCGGGCTGCCTCCTAGTATATATATATATATATATATATATATATATATATATATATATATATATAAAGCTGAATGTCTGTGTGTGTATGTGTGTGTGTGTGTCTGGTCACGAATAGGCTCCTATATGGTTGACCATTTTTAAAAAAAAACTGATTATATATAATGATAGATGTATCGAGACACAGGAATGGGTATGCTTGATCTGGCAGAACGGTGGTTCATTAAAATTGTGGGGTTTGCGTTCGCACCGTGTCCACAAAGTATGGAAATAAAAAAAAATAAAAATTACAAAAAAAAAACGTTTACAAGTATTTTTGATATAGATATACATAAGAATACTTTGATAAGTATGTTTTAACTTAAATAGGGATGGTATAATAAAATTGTGGGGTCTGCGTTCGCGCCTGGCCTCCATAGAATGGAAATAGACACAAACTTTAATAAAGAATTTTCATATCTATCTGCGTAAGTATACTTTGATAATTATGTTGCAGTTTGAATAAATATGGTATAATAAAATTATGGGGTGTTCGTTCGCGCCTAAGCTCCATAGAATGGAAATATGTCACAAAGTTTAACAAGGTTTTTCATATAGATCCACAGAATATTGTGATAAGTCTTTCAGTGTGAACAGGCATGGTATAATAAATTATTGGGTTTATCTATTTTATTTTCACTTTCATCATATTTTGCTTTGGTTTTGATACCCGTAAATTCGACGCTATCTCTTTACAACCCTTCCTTTTCATAATCTATCATACTTTCATAACTTTCATAAATCAGAGTCCATTTTCTGTAGGCTGTTTTTGAACCCAGTCAACGAATAGGGTACTTTTGCTAGTATATATATATATATATATATATATATATATATATATATATATATATATATATATATAAAGGGAATTTTACAAAAAGTATTTATTATTCGGAAGGATACTCCAAATTTGGATTCCCCTTAATCCACGGAGTTGCAATTCTTCTCATCAGAGGAAAAAAAACCTTATGAGGAGAAGAAATAGCATTCTTTGAAACTCCGCGGATTAAGGAGCACCCAACTTTGGAATATTCTGCCGAATAATAAAAACTTTTTGTAAAACTCTACTTTACAACTCTGTTCTTCTTATTATTTATCCTAAGCTCTACTATCGTCAGTGAATGTATTGAGATTTTTCATTTGGTTTGGATTAAGATATAAATAACTATATTTATATTTGGTTTTGGAATTTGCTTTTTCTTGATGAGTAAAGTCCTCCTCATAAGCTTATCTGTCTCTCTCTCTCTCTCTCTCTCTATATATATATATATATATATATATATATATATATATATATATGTATTAATACGTAAAAACTGTATGAAAAGAAGGGGTGAAAACAGTTGGAATTTAAGTAAGAAATGAAAGACGGAGGAGAAAAATACTTGAATAATGAGAAAAGATTATGAAATGTGTACGAAGTGAAAGAAAAATATTATTAGATGCGTCCTCAAATTACTATAGAAAACTGCATCGATGTATCAGTCCGTTTTCCGACCATGTAATTTTAATCGTTGAACAAATTAGATGCATCAAGCATCTTTCTGTTTGTCGATAGATCAATCACGCGTAATTCTAAAATAGCATTTTAGTCTGACTATCTGTCACATTCAAGTTTTATATATCAGATAGTGGTTATTTACAATTTCATTTGGAAAATGAAAAACATCTTTCATCACCATCTTTGCTCGCTGTAATTTGATTCCATCTGTCAACGAACTTACCAATGCCTCGACTGTAAAAGTGTTGAGGTGAAATATGAATCTAACTCGCGTTCAATCTTCTCTCGTGATGCTATCCTAATGCCATCTAGATGGTTTAAATGTCATTTGTGTTTTTTTTCTGTTACGGTTAAGTTTTAAATGTTATTTTCTGTTTTTCGTTTGTCATGTTTAATTTTAACTGCTATTTGCGTTTGTTCGTCTATGTGTCAGGGTAAAGCTTTGAATGCCATTTCTGTTTTTTGTCTGTCTGTCTGTTTGTCTGTCACGTCAGTATTGAATGTCACTTCTACTTGTCGGTCTTTCAGTCACGTGTAAGATTTAAATGTTATTTCTGTTGGTCTGTCGTATTCGGAAAGAATATCTCGTTCTGAAACGTGCAGACTGAATAGACGTATCTTCAGAAGTCTTGTTCAAAATGTACAAGATTACACTTGGAAGATAAAAAAGAATATTGCAAGCGAAAAAATGATTGAAGTGGGAATCTATAAAATATTAAACAAAAAACAATTTGAAACACAAAAATCGATAAATAAAGCAAAAACAAATGTGACAAAACGAAATCAATAACAACCTTGAATAAAACTAAAACGCAGCCAAGTATAAAAATGGCCACCGTGTTTCCCAGGTGTGCACTTTATCTTTCGCATTGACATTCATTTAGTCACAATGCTCTTAACAGTTTTCAATGGCTTCGACGCCATCAAAGACACAATCAAACTCCGGATCCTGAATGAGGCAATTTCCTCCATTGTGAAAAAGGATGAACGCATTTTGATTAGTGCACGCAAGATGTACAGCAGTTATCTCCCTTTTATTCTCATAGCTCTTCTGTCCTCTGAAGGTCGGACAACGAAACAATGGAGACATTTCAAGAACGGTTACGGGTGAAAGTTAAGGTTTGCGATTGTTTCTTTTTCGTGTTTTCTTTGCGTTTTAAAAGTCGGGTCCATTTTGTTCGCATTGTGATAATTGAATCGCTTCAACTAGTCTGGTCAATAGCGCGATCAAGTTTAGGGAATTGCCCGTTAAACTAAATATTCTCTCTAACATGGTCAGAACAAAAAAATTAAAAACGCTTCAGCAAACGCTTTCAAGTAAGGCTGTGAAATTGAAAGATCCCTACGGGGAAAATGAAACTGGGAGTTGAATTGGTACGTAATTCTGTCCATTGTGTCTACAAGCAGCTCATTTAAAACCAACTTAGCACAGGCACGTGCATTGAATAAATCATACACTATTCCCTATGACTACGAAATTCCTACAGCTGCATACCTTTAAATGGGGCTGATAAGCCTGGTATAGTGATATGGGACAAGAGAGAGAAAGTGGCAACCCTAGTTGAAGTCCGTGTCCCTAATCATGCTGGCCTTAACAGAGCAGAGAGGGAGAAAATAACAAAATGCGAAAGACTTATGTACGACATAAAAAAGAAACCGGAATTTTAAGAAGGTATCAATCAAACAAGTCATTATAGGAACAACTGGGCTAATGAAAAAGAATTTCAAAAACTATCTAGCGAATATACCCGGTGAACCAAGTGCAAGAGAAATAGATTCAATAGCAGTTAAAGGGAAAGTGAGAATCTTAAAAAGATCTCTTGGTTGGAGTAACTAAACTAATGAGAGAATGCCCCATCCTCAGCAAAAACAAAGTGATAAGAACATTATAATTAAATGAGTGTCCACACGAAAATGATTAATATATAAAATGTGTACTGGTTGTCACTTAGACAAGAACGGCCTGGGTTTCATCTTTAAAAATTTTTTTATTTATTTTTATTTTATTTTTTTTTTTAGTTTCTTGTCGTTCCCGCCCTTGCGTTTTTCTTTAACATCGAATGCGTGTTTCAGGACTGGCTTCTCAATTTCAACAATGTAGAGTATTCGGTGGTTATCGCTCTACAAAATGTAAACAAATAAATGCACAAAACTGAACATGCTTATGAAGAAACCGGTTTGGAATAATCATCATTCTAATTAGCTTCATCATGGCGGATTTTATATGAAATATCTACACACCGCTATGTCGTCGGCTTTGCTGGCGCAAGTTGTTGCGCGAATATCAGTATATTATGGAAATGGTACAAATGAGGAGTGCTCAATTATTCCGAAAACATTCAAAGAGCGTAATATTTATTTGTATGTGCATCAGAGAAGATCAGAACTCTCGGTTAAAATTCTGTTCCTCTCTGTGTAATTAGATACCGTCGGTATCTAATTAAATAGAGAGTTGTAACGGAGAGTACCTATGTTTTTTTCTGATTTTCTGTAAAACACATACATACACACAAACACACAAACAGACACACACACACACACATATATATATATAAAATCATTTCATGCATTCACATAAAATGCTATAAGGATTTTAGTTATCAATTTTCAATATTCACTTCAATGTTGCGCAATACGTGAGTAGAGCTATGTATTAAGTTTTGAAAATATATAGCAATTAAGCCACACAAAATCTTGTACGTTTACTCCCTGTAGGCAATCGTCGGGTTAAAATGTATTCTAGACTCACGATTCCCTACGGGAATTAAACGCAGAGGATTCTGTGTGGCTCTAACTAGAACATTTTTTCAATAATGATCACACGTTTTTCTATTTGCTTTTGTCACGCCTCTGACATTTTCGGTGGAGTCTCTTCGTGTGATTATCCTGATTCCATTGCGGGTAAACACGTGAACATTGTAGCGTGTTTCACTTTCAGTCGTGCGATACAATCCCTTTGCTATTACTATTGTTCACAACGGATAGTCAAAATATTGAAGCTATTCTCTACATAAAAAATTAATGATGTTTGCAGTTTTTGTTTTTTTTTTTTTTTCACATAACGAATGGTTTGGATTATTTTGATTATCCGAACGGACTGAAAACTTGGGTGTCTAATTTTATGAATCATTTGCAATATTTACAATATTCCGACGCTCTAGATCTTACTTCTTCTTAAACTGTCTCTATTTCTTTTTTTTTCAGCACTGATCATTCAATTTCTGTAATAAAAGATAAGCCATATTTTCACTTATATTTTCTGAAATCCACCCGTTCCAAACACCAGCCCTGTGTATTGTACTTTATATTCTATTGACTTAAACTCTCAGCAGTTTAATTGAGTTCATTTTGAGGTTTTAAGATGTTTTCCTTTAATAAATGTGTTTTCAAAATACCCCTTTTTTCTGTCTTAAATGATTGCAAATTAAAATCCGTTGCCCAAGAACAACGGAACCCCAAGAACTCAGCCTATATCTCTCCTGCATTATACGTCATCTTAAATCGTCTTAATTCAATACTTAACTACTTCCTTGTATTTTAATAATGCATTAATACCGTCTTTTTATTGTTACTTAACCAGTTTTCAAATCACTTCATCAAATCCAAATTATTGTATTAACAAAATAATGAATTTAATCCCTATGTTAGTACATGGAGCTGGACAATTTCTTACTCAAAAATATTATTTGGATTAATCGGATTACTGTTCTCATTCTTCGATATTATATTGACAATACCCGTGGTGTAACGGATCAAGTGCTAAATAATAATTGATTCAAGAAATAGTCCTCTAGAGGACGATACTAAGAATACATCAAAGAATTACATGGCTGACGAAACAAGAACAATCATATACCGTGAATTAAATAGAATACAAAAATGCATGCGCTACCACGTCGAAGGGGGATCTTCTGTGGGAATATAAAATTCATAATCGATCTCCAGTCGCTTGTATATCCTAGTCATAGGAGATTACAACATTAGGTTCTTGCAGTTTTTTTAGAGAGATGTCGGCGTTCTTCTTCAGACTGCGTCTGGTGTTCCCAAATGGCCATCTGTCTGGTTCTGACCAGGTTCAACGTTGCTTAACTTATGTGATCCATCTAGAAACAATCTGTCAACGTACTTATGCCGTATATATGTTGATTAGCTCTTAGATCACCTGTTTAATTGTGATACCGCGACACACATACACAACATTTCTTTCTATGTGTAGTATAGAATAATATATGCTTAAAAAACAAGGAGATACCGCTCATCTGCGTTAGTAAGCATATAATATATATTTTTATCTTAGTCATCTATAACAGTGGTTTAGGTGATGAGTATCGTAAAATCAAGTCTGTATGTCTGAATACCCCGATAATCCGCGTCTTTGGTAGCTTAATTAGCATGTTTTGTTTTTAGTACAAGCAATTACACATCAAAAACGTGCAAGAAGGCATTCCTTCTCAGTAGTAATTTCTCTCTTTTGGGGGTACATTTTTTGTCTTCTGTTGATTCTCACGTGAAGGAAATCTGAGACGGTAATAATGTGTTTGATCCAGCCTTAAGTAAAGATCATTCACTTTATCTTTTGAATATTAACGACATTGTCAATACCTCTCGTTTGGGTGGAAAATTCAACTGTCTTTTTCGATTGCCTGCTCTTTCGCTAAATATATGAATTTAGTCTCTCGTGGGCCCACTTTTCTCTTTGATTTCTACTAGCTTTGCTTGCTGCCATACGCCGAATTTGTTTCATTCACAGCGCAAGAATATATTTATGAGATTGAAAAGTGAGGAGACACAGACCAGCGCCACAAAATAAAGAAACATATTCCTCATATCACATCTACCTTTTGTGAGTAATCAGACACACCCACGTATTCATTTTAACTGAACTCTAACGCACTTCATACGTAGATTGTTATTATATTGTGCAATGTCTCATGTAATTTATTTCGCGTGATCATTTATAAATAATAACATTTATTCATTTTTTTTTCATATGCCAGTTTTTCAATTTTTCGAAAGAGATCTGATGATCCACCGTTATTCAATTTTATTACTAAGTTATTTAATATTGCTTGTGCTGATTAGTTGTTTACAGCAGATGCGCCTTTTTTTTTAATCCAGCTATGTTGGTAAAAGCCTCTATGCATTCAAGTCTTTATAATCTTCGGCAGGTGTCTGGAATAGAAATCATCACTGGTTTGCTTATCATGTAAAATGAAAGCAGAAAATTTAGACAAGAAAAGACAAGCATAATTTTGTGGGTCGCTCATTGGTGAACGTATGTCATTAATTTGCATATGTACACTATTGGTAAAAAGACGAATTCTAAAGCATGAGAGTTGAGTTAATTTATTTGTTGGACAGCTTAGAACGAGAACGCAATGGTGGAAGATAATATCGAATACAGGAAGATTTATTGCAAGTTAAGGAAAGAAAAGAAAAATACTTTTGTGCGTTTTATCGACAATAGGACGGTTTGACGCTGCCATTTTTTGTTGTTGTTTGTTTGTCTTGTTCCCTTTCCACTTTATAGTGTTATACTTCTTTTTTACGCATGCTATATTTGCAATGAAGCTGCTTTATTTGCGTTCCTGTATTTACATTTGTTTAAGTTATCCGTCAAAAATAAATACAAGCATTTGAAATAACATACAATACATAAAAGGAAACCAGTTTTAAATCATACTTCTACCAAAATGAGTTTTCAAAATTAGTTTCAAAATAATTTTATTGAAGTTTTATTGTAATATGAAGTCTTTAATTATATAAATTCCACCTGTCTGTTTAAATGTATGTATGTTTTTTTGCATGTCTGTCCAAAATTTTCGAAAGAAGCGACGAATTTTCATGAGATCGGTATCGACTCCTCGGACGACAAGTATCGAAAAATTGGCTAAAAACATTAATTCCTCCATCCTCACCTGGGCACTTTTCTACAAGGAGGTGGTTGCTTTTTTCGCCGATATTTTCGAAATTCATCCCCTCTTTTCGATTGACTAGCCTTCATTTAAACCTTCGCCACTTCCAGTTTACTGATGGACGCAATGGCAAAACGTCACGTTTTCTTTTTTTTCACGTTCTTTTCCTACTTCTCAGTACGTGTTCGAGACTCCTGCCTACTACCATTTTTTCTTTTCTTTTTTATGCTCAACACATACCTCAAAACATCCGGGCAACGCCAGACACCCAGGCTAGTCTATTATATAAATCTCAAACGTCTGTTTATGTGCATGTATATTTGTATGTCTCTTTCGACACACGAGAACATCACTGACAAAACTGAGATCCTATCCTTTGAAAGCTCAGTCTCTTGACCGAATAATATCAAAAAATTGACCAAAAACATTCATTGTTCCAGCGTCAGATGAACCGTTTTTTACAAGGAGGAGTAATTTTTTCATCGACATTTTTGCATATCATTCAGGCGTCGCGTGAACGATGTCACATAAAACAAGTTATTTCGAACGCGCGTGACTTCACAACCGCGGTGGGCGCATCGATAACACCGTTTGCTTTTTTTCACCTCCTTCTCCTCCTGTGCGTTACAGGTTCGAATTTGCCTACTAATATTTTTTCAGGTACTCATTGCTATTTTGAGTTGTTTTAATTCATTTTTTTAGGGCTTTGATTGCTCAACCAACCCTCTTAGACACACCTCAACACACACGGGCAACTCCGGGCACGCAAGCTAGTTAATTATAAAAGCGTTTAAACTGCCTAGTGAGATTGTCCAACAGGAAAAATCTCATTTTAGATAGTACATAATATAATATATACTTCAAGTAAAAACAGTGGTAGGTTTATTCACATCATATACCCTCTCGGAAGTAATATATCTTCAAATATATAGCCACACTTAGCACATTAGAAACCGATTGATAAGTATATATCAAAGGTGAAATTCCGTAATATATTGAGCAATTATCAAAGAAAGCATATTACGAACATGGTACTAGCATATATCTTTATTGTGTATAAAGGTTTTGAATATAGTAATGATTAATGGATGGATTAATTATTAAATTGTAAGTTCGAAATCCTGAGTAGTTACTGCCATATAAAAGCAAAACACCTATTTTGTCACAACGCGCTTAGTACATAAATAAAACGGTTATATTATGTTTGCATTCACCTGCTGTTGTAAACGTTCGTCTCAATGCCCATTACGCACTCTGCAGGGTGAGTGCGTTTGTGTTGTGTTTATGCGTATGTTTCTGCTCATGCTTCCTTTAGTGTATATATATATATATATATATATATATATATATATATATATATATATATATATATGGGTGTGTTTGTGGGTGTGTTTGTTGGTGTTTGTGTAACAATTAGCCCCCTTTTTATGCACTATGAATGTTGGCGTGTACATTTTTTTTTAATATTTTGTTGTTTACGATATTTAAATGGCACAACACATTTTTTTTTCTTTTTTATGGGTTGTATTTGTATCCGAGAGTTGTTTCCTCAATGATGATCTTGTGCCTTTTATAACTGATGTTTGCATTTCACTATATCTTTGCATACTAAGCATTGGTCAAAGATATTTTCAGGTTTTGATTAGCAAGTGTTTCATGCCATTTCAATTGAAGATCTTAGAAATTAAATGACTTCTTCTTGGGGTTAACACTTGATCTCAATATGAGGCATATATATATATATATATATATATATATATATGTGAATGCTCCATTAAATTCCACTTTACTTTTAAAATATTGATTTAGTAAAGAACTGAAGGGCATAAACTGGCCGTATGTGTGTGTGTTTGTGTGTGTGAAACTGATTGTACTAATTAATCGACCTGCATACGTAGAGTGTATCTGTTCTTGTATGTGTTTGTGTGAATGGTTGCGCGTTTAGTCACTTTTCATGTCTTTCTTCTTATATGCCTTTACGCGCGCGCGCGCGTGTGTGTGTGGGGGTGTAAATTTGAGCTTAATTAGTGTTGACTAAGTAAGATGAACCCTCTTCTTCGTCACTCAAAGACGTAGATTTTAATTAAACACTGAAACGGTTTCAATACATGTGATTGATTTGCTACGAGATGTAATCAAATATACAGAATCATAGATAGATGGGTAAGTAGTATGAGAAGAACGATTAAATGAATTTATTTTCTCACGAAATTAATCTGATTGCGCTTTGGAGGCACACACACACATACACACACACACATTCGCAGTATGAAATAGACACACGACAATGTGGTACACACTATACCTTAGGTCCGCAAACAATGAGAAGCTTAGCACCTGTACACGGCGAGATACTATAATATTATGGCCAATTATGGGGTTTTCTAACAAAGAAAAGACAACACAAAATAAAACCTTGATTAGAAAATTGATTAAAGTGAATAAATAACCATTGGAAAGGTCTCGTCTTGCTCCTTGCACATAATTCTTCCACTTAGTAATTCAAAATAATGACAGATCAATTAAGAAACAATACGCTTCACTGAGCTGGCATGAACTGAATTCCTAAATAAGTGCGTTTTCATCAACACATTAACAAAGTACGATTTACGTCCAACCAAACGCGTATTTTTATACACTTTACTTACTAGAGTCAATCAATCGATTAATATCTTTTTATTCTTCTTTATTCTAAACAAGTCAAACTACAACTTGAACGTAAGGGGCTACTTGGACGACCATGCTTATCGGGATAGTATGTAGGGAGTTGAGCAGCGATATATTTGTTTGTATTACATTAAATTTCTGCCATTTCATGCGTAGAGCAAGGGAAGCAAACAAGAGGGAGGAAATTCTAAAGTCTAGGGTTTCGAGAAGAAAATATTAGGGTAAAAAAAAAAAAAATCTGACGTGGACTTCTACAGTAAAAGGCTGAAATTTATCTGTTCGTCGGATTAATCGTTCGTATTTACGCCGTTAACATTCATGCAACAATTTGTATCTATTTGTAAGGAACTTTGATTAGAGACTTTTTTCCGTCTCTCCATTATTCACAATGTTTTAATGTCATAAACACAGTAGTAAGTTTGTTTCATTTCGAAATATCAGAGATTTTGACTGCTTTTTTTAAATAAAAAAATATTCCATTAATCGTAAACAATAAAAATAATAAAGCGGATGCCATGACTAATAATAGAAACTAAAATCTCAAGACATTAAATCTAAAATTTCACTGACTGAAGAATATGATTTTCTCTTTAATTTCGCTTATACATCTCCTTTACAAATTAAGTTTAACTTTGACGTGACGTCATAGATTCATAATTAGCTTAATCTTTCAAAACATGGATGTAAACATAAACGATAAAAACATAAAATGAATGTGTAAACATCATTAAACATGTTGGAAACTATTTATAAGCCCCCCAAATTATTTTCCTTATATATAGAATGTATGCATAAATTCCTTTAGTGTGTTTTTCCTACGTAAATACAATAAATAAAACGTGTTTTTCGTGCGTGCAAATCAATAGATAAAATCTATTGATTGAAATTAAAAACAAACTGATAACAACAGGAAAAACTCCAACAAAAATCAAAAATCAAACCACAGAATATAAGGATGAATTAATTAAAGAAATAAATCAAGATTGCATTCCGTTTCTCTCACTCAAAAGTAACATGTATAAACATATATTTATTATTTGATGTTATTAGCTTGGTGCAAAAATAATGTTTTTTCTCTATAAATTTAACGTAAAAAATATTTCTTTTTTTCACCAACCTAATACCACCATACAGTGATTAAAAAAAAATGGGCTAAACTTTTGATTTCTTCGATGTATGGCGTGTGTTGTTTTTTTTTTTTTTATTATTATTATTATTATTATTATTATTATTATTATTATTATTATTATTGTTGTTGTTGTTGTTGTTGTTGTTGTTGTTGTTATTATTATTATTATTATTATTATTATTATTATTATTATAATAATAATAATAATAATAATAATAATAATAATAATAATAATAATAAAAAAATTGGTGAAAGTAGCAAGATGGAAACATTTACAATACAACGTAAAAGTAGCACTATGTCCAAACAACAAACAAGACTTGCACCAATATTATCTTTGAAGGTGGTGAGTCCAAATGCTTCCACTGCATTGACTGGACTTTGGTCTCTGGATCATAGTGATGGACCCAGGTTTAATCCTGTGTAATCAGTCTTTTGAAAAACATTGACTCATATTTTTGGCACATCTCCAAATTCATCCTCGAGCACTCGACGCGTTCTCGCTTCTGGAATGGTGTGAGCAACCTAGGAATCCATCTGACAGACACCATATATGCAAATGGTCATGAATGATAGTTTCCACAGACCTTGTACTAATCTTGACATCTTGGGCTATTTGGCGAATAGTAATGCGGCCATCTTCCAAAATGGCAACCTGAACTTGACGGACAGATGCCTCATCAATGGCAGAAGGGGGGGGGCGACCAGGTCTGGGAGCTGTTTCCACAGACTTCCGGCCATGTTTTAATTCACGATGCCAGCGTTTTACAAGGTCATATGATAGGGTATTATGACCATGAGTTTCTTTCATTTCATCAAAAGTCTCCTTTGATGTGCGCCCTTTCAAATACAAAAACCAGATCACTGCTCAACATTCAGCAGGCTCCATTTCACACCTGACTCAGTTCAAACACCTGTAAAACAGAAACCACATTTAGTTCAGAGCTGTAATTTGCCACATAATCCGTAGAGATATAAATCATTGCACATGCAAAATTTCAGCTAGATCAGACAATTGAAAGTGGGTCAGGGGCATTACTTATTGCAGGCCCCTCATAATTTAAAGAACACCGGAGTTCATAGGAAAGGAGTAATGCTCGAATCTTATTAAACGAATGATGTAATTCAAAATATGATATGCTTTGTATGTAAGTAACCAAAACAAAGGTGAAAAGATCACGTTTAAATTCTAATTTTAAAAGAACACTCTAAGATTTTGAATCTATTCAAGTAATACAGAATAACTAATACTGGAAACAGAAAGGAAGATAAAATTATATCGATGCTTCCGTTCAGTCTGTAGATACAATGGACACCTCTGTAAGGGTAGCTGCGCATGTAATAGTAAGGAAAGGGTTGCACAATGCTAAACTTTCCTGAACCGGCACTGCTTGGATCCAGGAGCAAGGAGAGACACAAGGTTGACTAGAAACACTGCCGAGATATGCGGAAAGCACATAGAGTTCGTGGACTTCCCAAATGACAACCCATGTTAGTATTAACCAGGCTCACTGATGGCCTGGCGAGAATTGGTGTGTAAACGTGATTTTATAATACAATAATAAGGCACATAATTAATTAAATATTAAACATGTTAATGAAATACTTTTAAAAAAATTATAATTAAACGGTATTACTTAAATATTTGTTAATCCACTAATAAGTTTTATTAATTATATAAACAAAATAGTTTTACATTATATTGAAATTGCGTTTACATTCATGCAACATTGTGTATTTACTTGTGAGGCTAAATTAGTATTGCATATGAAAGCAATCTTTGATAAATAGAGACTTTTCCGTCTCTCCTTTATTCACAATGTTTTAATGTCATAAACACAGTCGTAAGTTTGTTTCATTTCGTAATATCAGAGATCTTGACTACTTTGTTTTAAAAAATAGAAAAATATTCCATTAATAGTAAATAATCTCTTCTCTATCTCTTCTTCTCTTCTATCTTCTTTCTTCTCTTTTTTTTTCCAGGCTTCCAATAAATTCACTTGTTCTTTGTTTAATTTCAGTCTTACTTTTATGTCCCCATGAACACATATGTAATAACAATGTACGGCACTCGTCTGCTTTCAATAAAATCCCCCAATTATCTCCCTTTCATACTTTCATTCTCTCTGTTTCACTCGTTATTTCTCTTTTTCGCAACAGCAGTGAATTAGTAGCAACAGTAGTCGCTGGAGCGAGTTGTTGCTATGGAAACTAGTCATGAAAAACGTCGCTCACCTCCTTATATGTTTTATGATTTTGAACAGCAGAAAATTAATCATAACTTTTGTTTTACCAAACGAGAATTGACATTTTTCACAATATAGCTAAGAAGGTGATCTTTAAACTGTAATAATTGTTTGAAATTTGGTTGGAAAATGAGTGAGCAGTGAAGCTTTAAAGTAGTTCTAAATAACTAAAACTGCCACTTAACCACATATTCAAACACTACCATGTTTGAATGATATTACAGAATTGCTAAAAATGTTTATTTTTCGTTTAACAATTAGTATTGATTGATATTTTCCGTAAAAGCGACAATCAAACAAAACCACATGTATTTTGATTATATATACTGTTGTTTTCTAACATCTTATTTAAATTATAGTTGTATCTCCTATTATTTAGTCTACTTTCTATATTTCACGACCAATCAAACTTTCTTCTTGTTTAATATAGAAAGAAAATACTTATCTTCTTCTCTTCTCTTCTATCTATCTATATCTATTCTTTTCTTCTTCTATCTATCTTCTTCTCTTCTATTCTTCTATTCTTCTCTTCTTCTTCTATCTTCTATCTATCTTCTATATAAATAAAATGAACTCATTTTTCCCGTCTGATTTTGACATTAATAGGATTAAAAATCAAGATATTTCATGCAAATATAATATGCACAAACGGCAGAACAATATCTGAGGTGTGTTATAGGCTTATTATTTCTCAAATTCCTCGATAATCTTAGATTTCTATACTTTTTCTGCTGAGAAGTCACGGCCAAAATCGGTTAAGATCAATGGAAGTGGTAAAATATTTTCTCTCTAATAAATTCCTCCTCCCCCTGCCACCACTTAACACCGTTTGGGGATCGTTCACAAGGAACAGTTGAGAAGAGAACACCGGTTTGGCTTCGTAGTTCTTTCATGTGAAGTTATTTAAAATCACTAAACTAAGCAGCAGTGCTCTGTGGCGTAGTGGTTAGCTTGCTGGACAATTCACATTATATTTTCACGTTCGCGCCGACCTACCGTAGTCGCTTTTTTTTTTTCCTAAACAACTGGAATGGACTTTTCTTGGTGGCCGAACTGTTAACGTTGCAGATGTTTTTTTTTCACACTTTATTTTCCTACTTTTACTCATGACTCCGGGTTTGATCCTTCCTACTTACCTACCATAACATTTTTTAAAACTCCCCCCCGTCCCGGAAACAAACACTCGGGCAACGCCGGGTAGCCCCACTAGTTATCTCTATAAATAAAATGGACTCATTTTTCCCTTCTGATTTTGACATTAATAGGATTAAAAATCAAGATATTTCATGCAAATATAATATGCACAAACGGCAGAACAATATCTGAGGTGTGTTATAGGCTTATTATTTCTCAAATTCCTCGATAATCTTAGATTTCTATACTTTTTCTGCTGAGAAGTCACGACCAAAATCGGTTAAGATCAATGGAAGTGGTAAAATATTTTCTCTCTAATAAATTCCTCCTCCCCCTGCCACCACTTAACACCGTTTGGGGATCGTTCACAAGGAACAGTTGAGAAGAGAACACCGGTTTGGCTTCGTAGTTCTTTCATGTGAAGTTATTTAAAATCACTAAACTAAGCAGCAGTGCTCTGTGGCGTAGTGGTTAGCTTGCTGGACAATTCACATTATATTTTCACGTTCGCGCCGACCTACCGTAGTCGCTTTTTTTTTTCCTAAACAACTGGAATGGACTTTTCTTGGTGGCCGAACTGTTAACGTTGCAGATGTTTTTTTTTCACACTTTATTTTCCTACTTTTACTCATGACTCCGGGTTTGATCCTTCCTACTTACCTACCATAACATTTTTTAAAACTCCCCCCCGTCCCGGAAACAAACACTCGGGCAACGCCGGGTAGCCCCACTAGTTATCTATATAAATAAAATGGACTCATTTTTCCCTTCTGATTTTGACATTAATAGGATTAAAAATCAAGATATTTCATGCAAATATAATATGCACAAACGGCAGAAAAATATCTGAGGTGTGTTATAGGCTTATTATTTCTCAAATTCCTCGATAATCTTAGATTTCTATACTTTTTCTGCTGAGAAGTCACGGCCAAAATCGGTTAAGATCAATGGAAGTTGTAAAATATTTTCTCTCTAATAAATTCCTCCTCCCCCTGCCACCACTTAACACTGTTTGGGGATCGTTCACAAGGAACAGTTGAGAAGAGAACACCGGTTTGGCTTCGTAGTTCTTGCATGTAAAGTTATTTTTAATCACTAAACTAAGCAGCAGTGCTCTGTGGCGTAGTGGTTAGCGTGCTGGACAATTCACATTATATTTTCACGTTCGCGCCGACCTACCGTAGTCGTTTTTTTTTTCCTAAACAACTGGAATGGACTTTTCTTGGTGGCCGAACTGTTAACGTTGCAGATGTTTTTTTTTTCACACTTTATTTTCTTACTTTTACTCATGACTCCGGGTTTGATCCTTCCTACTTACCTACCATAACATTTTTTAAAACTCCCCCCTCGTCCCGGAAACAAACACTCGGGCAACGCCGGGTACCCCCGCTAGTTAAAATAATAAATCAAATGGCATGACTAAAAATAGAAACTAAAATCTTAAGACAATAAGTCTGAAATTTCACCGACTTTCACTTTATACATTCTCTCTACAAGTTAATTATAACTTTGACGTGACGTCATAGATTTGTCATTAGCTAAATGTTTCAAAACATGTATGTAAACATAAACGATAAAAAACATAAAATCAATGCGTAAACATTATTAATAACTAAATCTATGACAACAGCATATTCTTTTCATTGTTTTGACTTTCGAGTTAAACACAATTACTCAACCGAGAACCACATTACTCTACATAAAAACATATAAGATATCAATGGATATATACCTGAGAATCA
This sequence comes from Euprymna scolopes, assembly GCF_053919585.1. Taxonomy (NCBI): domain Eukaryota; kingdom Metazoa; phylum Mollusca; class Cephalopoda; order Sepiida; family Sepiolidae; genus Euprymna; species Euprymna scolopes. Next base: position 121,258,601 of record NC_136488.1, read on the forward strand.
AAACAAGGAAAAGAAGGTGCTGCTGTCATAGCCATATTAATAATGTTGAAACTTATTTTAATACTAAAAAAAAAAAACAATTATTTTTCTTTAACTACGTATTGGCTTAAAAAAAATAATATTTAATGTATATACTAGAATTTGGACCTCTGTTGTATAACGTGAGAGCATAGAGAATGTATGCATAAATTCTCTAAGCGTATTTTGCGTGTGTGTGTGTGTGTGTGTGCGAATGTATACGCTTATCTGTCATTTTTCTCGTCTCCTCTCTATGTGTCCCTCGCTTGTCCATATCGACCTTTTGTTTATATTGTTCCTTTGTCTAGGATTGACGTAAAATTTTGGTAAATTTATTACATCTTTGTTCCGTTCGATTTTTTTATTTTTTTTTTTATTTATCTTTTTTTTTTTTTAGAAATCTGGTGTTTTACCTTTTTTGGAGAAAGAGCAATCAATCGGAAAAGACATGGTCGTCCTATTCAAACCCCGGCACAACCTTGCTATAATCCAACACGAGTAGACTACTGGAACCCGTGGAAACCTGGCATCTTTAACACGCAAACAAAATGTATATATATAAACCAGCGACAGTTTTAATATTTCTGAAATTTTCATGGGATTTTCCGTTTTAAGCTTATTTTTTCTTGACTTAAATTCAATATCGCTGCAATTGTACGTCATTATGGCCATCGATAAATGTAAATTAATTGCTTGTGCAAAGTTGACTTTAAAATTAAGATATCAATTGCTGTGCATTTGGATTATATGGACTACTTTTCTCACCCTATATACGACTACGACACAATTACGTTGACTAACCGGTTCCCGTTAAGCCACGTTGAGCCTGGCCAGTATCTGTGTAGATACCATTTGGGAAAGCTAGGCGCTGTATGTACCGCGAAGTAAAATACCAGGTTGAGAAACTGGCGAGGTCTATCCTTCTCTCGAACGTAGATGGAACTCTCTTAATCCGTGGTAGGCACTCCATCTAGTGATGGCGTCACTTTAAAAAATTAGCCTTGATAGCACTGGTGAAGCACCAAATATTCAGCTACTGACAAGTTTTGAATTGCACTACAAACTCGTGTAATGAGTTCAATCTCGGCTACGGCCGTGCTGGCTGGATGGCTGGTTCTTATCCTGAGTGTAATTCCCACAACATTTCGACCGATGTTACCTCCGACCTTCTTTAAGTATATCTTGTTAAACTCGGGAATCTTCGATAATTTTCACGGATTTTAAACAAACATTTTATTTTATCCATGAGGGGAAAGTGGATAACAAGGTCTCCTCCATCACCCGTCACCGGGTAGAAATATTAAATAATTTGCAATTGTACTCTTACTACCGCCGGCAGAGAAGATTAAGCCTTCAATCCGAACAGTGTATCTTAATCTGTTACGAAACAAGTTTTTTGCAGACAATAAAAATGTAAATTACCAATCCCCATCTAAAAAATTTAGAAAAATAGTAACTTGGTGAGGAAAATAGTCTAGATTTCGATTTTCATTCTTTTACTTTGTTTAGAATC
>NC_136488.1:121265131-121325131 GCF_053919585.1 Euprymna scolopes
CCAGTATATAGATGTGTGGGGGGATATGAGTGTTCGCGTGTACGTGTGTGTGTGTGTGTGTGTGTGTGTGTGTGTGTGTGTGTGTGTGTGTGTGTGTGTGTGTGTGTGTGTGTGTGTGTGTGTGTGTGTTTTATTTGTTTTTGTTAGCGATATTTTTGAATGAATTCAATTATTTATATGAAAGTGCATTTTTACCTAAATGCGAGCTGGGAAAATTTTCCCTTTGAATGGGGAAGGAGATGATCTATTAAAACGTGTCATGTGTTATCTAGTGGATGTAAGATATTGTTCTTTTAACAGACAGATAATAAACGTATAAATCATATGTATGTTGTTTACCCAGAAGGACATGATATTGATGTGTAAACTGAGTCATGTTGTATCAGACTTATCACACGGGATATTTTTACAGTTCATATGTAAGAAGAATAATATATGCTTCATACCTTTTTCTTGAAGAGTTCTTCTGTATCTTGCCGCTGCTCCGTGACGAACCATGAAGGGATTACCATCCAATTGAGACATCTGTTCTTATTTGTGAAACCATTACAACAACTCTTTATATTTTTATATTATAACTTTATTGCAGTTGTCTCAAATGGTTTTGACAGGATCTGCAGTTAGTCTACATTTTCATACAGTCCGCTCCTAGCTGTCTGTCCACCGCTGTCTACACGTCTGTCCGCTCTGGTGGTCAATCCTCAACTCTCTGAATCCTTCCAAAACTAACTACCTCACGTGTTCTCTTACGTCACCTAATTGCGTGTCTCATACCAATCTAATCCACAACTAGTTATTTGCTTATTCAAAACCCCAAAATAATGTTTAAATATATTTTTTATTTTCACATTACTTTTGCGATTCACACATCAATCATTTCTCCCACAATTTAATTGTTTATTCTTCTAATCATAATAACTGATCCAGCGACCAGGCGTCGCTCAAATCAATTAACCAGAATACAATAACAATAATAATAATGTTTTGACCCTTGATCTCACCTGCCACAGTTAACAGATACTACGCTATGATTACAGCCTAAAGGGGCATAACATTACAATATATATATATATATATATATATATATATAAATATATATATATATATATATATATATATATATATATATATATTATTTTTAAAATATAAGTATAGAAACGGATGTTTTAAGGAAACAAAACTCTGCGAGGAGAGCAAGCAGCGTTTAAAAAAAACATCCGTTTCCCGTGACTCACTCGGGATATAATAATAATAATAATAGTAATAATAATAATAATAATAATAATTATTATTATTATTATTATTATTATTATTATTATTATTATTATTATTATAATATAATGCAATATGGTGCATGTGGAGAACCATGGAAATGACGTTCATCTACCTTAGTAAGCGCATAATACATATTTTATATCTATAACAGTGGTTTAAGGGGTGACAATCGGATATCATACTCCTATGGTTGAATACCCTGATAAGCCCAGACTTTGGTAGCTTTACTTAGATGTTTTTTTTTTTTAATTAATGATTAGTAATTAAGCAAAAAAAAATGTTCAAGAATGCATTTCTTCTAAGTATTACCGTCCGGTTTGTGGGGATACATTTTTTTGTCTTGTGTAGTCTTCGCCGTGAAGAAAAGTGATAATCGGTTTGAGCAAGCCTTAAGTAAAGATCATCGGCTGAACCTCCTTAATATAAACGACATTCTGTAACTACCACCCATTTGGATGGGAAAATCATATGCGTAGTCATGTTTTTACCAATTGCTTGCTCTTTAGTAAATAAGATAAGTTCAGTCTCTGGTGGAACCCCTTATTGCCTATGTTTTTATTAGTTTTCGGCACTGCCAAACACTGTATTTACTTCATTTACTCCAAAACAGGAATAATATCGTAATATTTTACAAGGTTGACAGGTTGTAAGAATAAAATAAGCGCCATATAATGGATATTTATTATTTAAACACTCATTTACTTAATATTGATTGTACATGTATTTTATTGTTTTTTATTGTTTTTTGGCTGTTTACATTGTTTTTCTCAATTTTGCCCCTTACTTTTCGACGTTCCTATTTTGAAAATAAATAATTGTTATATTTTTTTCTATCCTTTGCAAATAATTAAAAAGTTTGTATGTTATTATGGATGATAACGACTACCAGTTGTCAAAATTTCAGCTTTTCACAGTTGTTATTTCTGACAAATATTAGGTTTTAAAATTTTGTCATTTAGTTTTGGACACGGCGGTATATAGATATATACCTTATATTACATTTACTTTGCTTCAAGTATCCAACTAAGTATCACTAAATATTTTAACTGCACTCTAACGCAGATTATACGTAGATATTATCGCCAGTATCACTATTCAAGTTCTTAATATTTAAGATTGTGACGTAATAGACACATACAAGACACGTATTGTTTCCTACTTTCGATCAGTCGGAATTCGTCGTCCGATGACGTCATTGTAAATTCTTCCTCTCCATCCTCTTTCGGTTTCTGCAACATTTGCAGCAGGCAGGTGTTTTGCAAAGCAACCATTAATATTGCATATCTCTCGGAGAACAATGCTTATTTGGACATCTTCGGTTTAAGATGAGGTAAATTAATATGACAGAGTTCTCCATGTGAAAATGCTGAATACACATTAACGTATATATATATATATATATATATATATATATAACTGTGTGTTATATAGTTTTGGAATGATAACTAAATGTTATTTATTTTTTATTACACGGAGGTCACCACTAATCAAGGCCCGAAAGCCACTCGGGGATAATGGTTATTGCGTGTACATGATCAATGAGATAGTGTCGTAGTAATCGTTAGTATTGGAGATTTGATAAATGTCTTACTGAAGTGGGGGTTCATCAGAAATTTGTTCATGTTGGACTTGAAGACATCCAAGTTGTAATTAGGTGGGAAAAAGGCAGAGAGTTCCACATACTTGCAGTTCTAAGAAAGAAGCTTTGTTCATGGAATTTACATTTTGATTTAGGCACAGATAAAGAGTGTGAGCAAACATTGGTAGTGGTTTCAGCTAGGCGGGTGTTTATCGTGAAAGATTGATGAGGGGGGCCAGAGATTGGAGATCAGACGAGCACTTGTAATGGAAATAAAGATAAAACAAAGACAGGCTCATAACGTCTCTTCAGTGGGAGAGAGGTTGTAGGGAAGAGAAAAGGGCATCCCCCACTAAGCCACAAAGTCTATTTTGTACTCTGTTTTTAGCAGCCCGTTCTCAGATGTGACAGCAGTACTCCATCTTGAACGTACTTGGATTTTATATTGGTAGAGAATTGCATCAGTAGTGAGATATATTCTGGAGCGGTAGAAGGATCCCACCATCTTTCCAGCGACCTTCGCAACAGACTCGATGTATGTGTTCCATTTCAGGTCAGGAGTAAAGGTCAACCCCAGAAGCTTGTCAAAACATGGAGCCTCCCCTAGACGAGAGCCATCCACTTAAATTAATGCCAAATAGGGCTCAGAGCGTTGATGATGTAAAGTTAGGAGCTTGGTTTTAGATGTATTAAAAATAACCAGCCACCTCTTCCCCCACTGTACCATGCGCTCAAGATTAGAGGAGAGAGAATCAGAGAGAACTTTTTCATTTACGGCCTTTGATGTGTTGCCATAGATGGCCATGTCATCAGCATAGCTGTCAACGAGTGATTTAAGTATGTGTTTTGGGAGATCATTGATGTAGATCAGGAAGAGAGTTGGGCTCAGGATGGACCCCTGGGGGACTCCAGCATTAATTATGTGGACCTCTGATTTCTGCCCATCAATCACTACTCTTATGAGCCTATCAGAGAGAAATGATTTAATGATTGAGAAAACATTTCCAATTATACCGTAGCTGGAAATCTTGTGAAGAGTACATTTATGACATACCTTATTGAATGGCGTCTTCTTTCAGGTACCATGAATTATATATATATATATATATATATATATATATATATATATATATATATATATATACATATATATATACATATATATATATATATATATATATATAGAGAGAGAGAGAGAGAGAGAGAGATACGTGCGAATGTATAAAAAATTCACAAAAATTTCTGAAATAGGTCAAATGTAATCAAATCATTAGTGCTTACTTTAACTATCACAGAATATAATAAACCAATATATATTAGTGAAAATGTATTATTTTATGTAAACAAAGACACCTTTACTAAAGTTATTGTTTAAGTATTAAAAAGGCACAAATTTATATTTGCTTTTCAGGAAATAAAAGCATCGCGCATGTAAACAATTAATTTAAGAAAAAATATTTCGGGAACATTACGAATAAAGCTCCCTAAGTCGGTAAAAATACTATCAATATAAATCGATAAAAAAAATTATTGCTCGAACTAACGACATTATTATATAATTAAGCAACCAAAAACATATCAGCTTGAACGGTGAAAAGAAGGGTGTTAAAAGCGGGATTAAAAGGATGAAAAGCAAAGTAGAAGCTATATGTTCTCAGGGCAACAAGAAAATACGACTGGAATTTGCAAAATTATCCGTGCAAATCGGGCACTTGAATATTAGGTAAAAATTGTTGGATCTGATGAAATTAACTTCTTGTTACTCAACTTTGAAACAATTAAAATTTTTATGTGAAAAATTGCAGCAGATTCTCATTTTTTATCAGATTGTTGACATATCCTGAGCGGTTTATGTTCACCATAGAGAATGAAAGACATTTCATACCGGTTGTGTGTCTCCAACTTTCAAATTTGGAGGAGAAAGCGTAATGGTTTGGGGTTGTATGGCTTCTGCAGGCACTGGACTGTTGAACGCATGTGTCGGCAAAATGAACTCCACAATTTATACTAACATGCCGTATTAGGTTTACCAAACTTCTTTGACTATAATATTTAATGGTAACATTCCAAGTGATATAATCTTCCAACAAGACGAAGCTTTCATGGATTAAAATGGCACAAAATCTATATGACAAAAATTTTAATGGGTTAGTTTGAGAAAGAAGGGATTGCAGTGATGAAGTGGCACTATCAATACCCAAACCGAAATCGAATTGAAACTTTGTGTTCATATCTAGGGAAAATAGTGAAATACACAAATGTTCATAAAAACAGAATTAGAGACCAAACTGTATGAAGAGTGGCAGAAAATAGATCATAACACCTGCGACAATTTAGCTATATTGTTAAACGTGCCCGGAAATGCATAGATGTTAACGGGGAGCACTTCCAGCATCTTTTATAACACTAGGGGGTTATTTAAACAACGTTACATGTAATCTATAAATATAAAAGCGAAAATGTATGTATGTTTGTATGTGTGTTCGCTTTTTCTGTGTGTCTACAAAAGGCTTATTTCAGAGAAGCGGTCGGTCGGTTCACAACTTTTTAAAACTTTTTATATCACATATAAATCGTACTACCTCAGAGTTAACAACGAAGCTCGCCCGTCTATTTTAATTTGCTCGATTTCAGGAAGATAAATATTCAACATTTGTCGCTCGACGCATGTGGGTTAGTCTTTTTCCTATAACATCTTGGGAAGCATTCCCGCAGCAAATGAAATAAATACCATCCCGCAGTCAAACTTGACCTCATTAACTCATTAAAACGGGCACCTGCCAAATCCAAGTAATTAAATAAATTCAAACGTGTTTCCGTTAGCATCTCGCGGTGGGGCAATGGTTAACGTCGCACGTTTTTTTTTTCACACTTTAATTTACAACTTTGCCTCAACGGTTCGGGTTCGATCCTCATACTTACTTTTTTTTAACCCCCTCCCCACACCTCCAAACACCCGGGCAACGCCGGTTACCCCTCGCTAATTTCAACAATAAAAGAATGCCCTTCTTCTCTACTACATATTATGGGCTACTTTTAAGTGGGCCCCAACTGCATGTGTGTATATGTTCTGAGATAGAGAACAAGTTTGTAATAGAGAAGTTTTTCCAGAGATTGTTTTGCAAAATCGACTATGTATAGAGTATTGTTGTCATATTTGGGCCGGTGTATCTGCTACTAGTCTCTCACTCCTGGACAAGGTTCCAAAGAGAGTCGGCAACCTAATAGGTCCTGAACTGTCATCCAAGCTTCAGCCTCTGTCCCATCGACGTAATGTAGCATCCCTCTGCCTGTTCTACGATGACATTAACGGTGAATGTTCCGACGAACTGCAAGCATTGTACCCCCCCTCTACGTAAATACCCCCGACAAACTCGACAAGCAGTAAGATCCCACCCCTTCACAGTAGAGATCCCTATGTGTAAAAGAGCCTTCTACTCCAGTAGTTTCTTCCCCAGAACCGCTAGACTATGGAATTCCCTTTCGGGTTCCTGCTTCCCCAACTCTATTAGCATGCAGAAGTTCAAGTGTAACGTGAACCGACATCTTGCTGTCAAACTCCCCACCTAGTACCCCTGTGTCCCTAATAGTAGCCCCCTACATCAAAGTGGACATGTGCCTTTTTTGGAGTGAAAATGTAATAAATAAATAAATAAAAAACCATTACTCCGATAAATTTTAACAATAAAATAATGATTAAGTAATATGTTGATTGCATTCTCAATGGAACTATGCATTTAACGTATCTCATTTCATCTAACACACAATTATCGATTCTACTGGTGAGAACTTGAATGCCTACTAGACACTGTCCTCGAGTGTCTAAGGTCTCTTTGTCCAGGGGTTTGTCAGAATAATCTGGCATGAAGATACTTTTTCCATAGAAGTAAACCCTGACCAAATATTCAAAATCACATAGTATTCGCAGCTCAAATAAGATCTCCTCATTACGGCTACCCCACAGGTTTTCCGAGGAATGGTGCACCTCCTCCAAGTAATATTACCTCAAGCAATAGCACGAAGCTGAATACTCCACCAGACTAGATAAATTCTTGTCCTGGAATTCATTCAGACCAAGAGACCAAAATGAAAGACATACTACAACATATAAAAATGGTTAATTGGAGAGAGGAAATCTATGTTCTCAATTTCTTTACTAACTCAGTGCTTGAGAGATAAAGAAGTTTAATGGAATATTCGAATATCTATGTATCTCATATAGACTTCAAGTGTTAGCCCCAGGTCGTGGGCCCCTTGACTTCTGAGAACTTTGGCTGAAGTAAAATAAAACAAAAAATTGAATGGCTACTGGACACTGTCCTCGAGTGTCTTAGGTCTCTCTGTACAGGGGTTTGTCAGAACAATCTGGCATGAGGATACTTTCCCCATAGAAGTAAACCCCGACCAAATATTCAAAATCACATAGTATTCGCAGCCCAAATAAGATCTCCTCCCTATGGCTAACCCATATTAGCTTGTAGGAGGAATGGTGCACCTTCTCCAATTGATGTTACCTCAAGTAACAGCACGAAACTGGATACTCCACCAGACTAGATAAATTCTTGTCCTGGAATTCAGTAAGACGAAGAGACCAAAATAAAAGATATAATACAATATAAGAAAATGGTTAATTGGGGAGAGGAAAATTATATTCTCAACTTCTTTATAAACTTAGTGTTTGAGAAATAAAGAACTTAAGCGGAACATTCGAATATATATGTATCTCATATAGAGTTCAAGTGTTAGACCCAGGTTGTGTGCCCCTTGATTTCTGAGAACTTCGACTGAAGTAAAATAAAACAAGTGTATCTACACAAAGCAACGTAAATGTAAGATTCAGTAGATTAATAGCTATATGCTACTATTTCGAGTAATGTTCATACATTTTTAAAGCAGCGCAATTATTTTATGATTTTTATATATGAACAGTCAAATGTTTGATATAATAACGCCTTCATATGCTATGCGAATTACATTATTTGTAGAATTTTAGTGCGAGAATCATATTCTACTAGACAGTGTCCCTTCGTTTAAGGGGAGAACCAAGTTCAGCTCTTATTTGTTTATATCAGGAAGTGAGTTTTGAAAAATAAGATCAGTGTGGTAAACTTGCACGTAAGGTTAAAATTACATAGTGCTTTGCTATAGCCTCCACCCCATCGCAAATACCCTCATAGGAGGTATCAATTTTCATAGAACCAGAAGAATGGCCCTGTCTCTCTCTCTCTCTCTCTCTCTCTCTCTCTCTCTCTCTCTCTCTCTCTATCTATCTATCTATCTATCTATCTATCTATCTATCTCCCTGTATATATATACATATACATATATATATATATATATATATATATATATATATATATATATATTCTCAACCCATTTTTTCTATGAAAAGCAATTCACGTTTCCTATGTACTAAGACATGGTAATTTAAGAGTCAATGGCAGACACTTACAACAACGGAATGATGACAAAGAAGACTTCAAGACTTACTTGAACAGAACATTTCTTTAGGTGTAAAGTAGAACAAAAAGGTTATTTACAAGAATTGAATCACAATGTGACGAAGAAGTGAAGATAATTTTGTAAAACAAAGTACAAATTAAATATGGTTACATTGCAGTGCCAAGTTTCCACTATTGTAGAATAACGTTTATTTATTTCCTCCCCATTATCATATTATGTGTAGAATGAATTTAGTGTCGAAAACAATATTCTAACAAAAAATAGAAACCCAATGGATGTAATGAAATGTGGTGATCTAAGACTTTTTCTATCAATTTTTACACCATTTATCAAGGCCCGAAGGCCACTCAGGGATAAGGGGTATTGCGTGTACAGTAATCAATGAGATAGTATTGTAGTAATCATTAGTATTGGGGGTTTTGATAGAGTGTCTTACTTAAGGGGGCGGTTTGTCAGGAGTTTGTTTATGTTGGACTTGAAGACGTCCAAGTTGTAGTCAGGTGGGAAACAGGCAAGTGGCAGAGAGTTCCACTGGCGTGCAGTTCTAAGAAAGAAGCTTTGCTCATGGAATCTACGTTTGAATTTAGGCACAGGTAAAGAGTGGGGAAAATTATTGACAGTAGTTTCATCTAGACGGGTGTTTCTTGTGAAAGATTGGCGATAAATAGAGAATATGGAACCAAATATTCCATAACTTGTTTCTGATCATTAAAAACAACAATCTGCACACAAATTGGTGATTCCAGTGGTTATTATTCTGATTTTTATCTTTATTAATTATTGTATTAGAAATACTATGATATATTAATTGACCTACTTGATTTATAGTTGTTACTGTTCCCATTTGATCAATAGAAATTTTGTTGAATAAACTATATGAATATTCAATTATTTATGTTCACTTTAATTATGTACTACCAATACTACTAAAATTATTATGTAAAGATGCATATAGGGAGAGGGCGGTAGTAGGTATCTGAGTGCTCTAGGGGAGCGTTTGTCGAAAAAAGTTGGGAAATCCTGTTCTTGATACTTGATTTTAGGCTCAAAATTATATATGGTTGATTGGATTGTGCATGGGCGTTACGCATCACGCATGCACATTACCGTTGTTTGAAAAAAATGTACTAATGTAATGAAACCATGGATTGCCTTGCTCAACAAACGCTTATCCACATTAGTTAAAATTGAATTCAAATCTGTAATTTTAGAAAGCCAGTACAATGCAGACTTTTTTTTAAACATTTGTTTGTAACCAAATTTTCGATGATACAACGCCTTCTTCAGGAGTAGAATCAGTTTATGTTATTGCTTTTTCTTTATCCTTTCTCATAGCATGTCAGCAGTGATATTTTCACATGTTCTAATCAGGAGGAAATCACGAAGCTGCATGAAATAAATCATTGTTACAGATTGAAAATGGGTGTTGAAATAACCACGTACAAATGATACAAAAACTCAGTGGAATGTTTACCAGATTTATTTAACAAGTTATGATTGAGAATTTGAGAATTTGTACCACTAGAGGTGCAATGATAAAGTTTCTCAATTTGGGGCCGTGTGTGTGCGAACGTCTCAAAGTCATGACCGCCTCTCCTCTATATCCAAGATAGATCACTCATTCGTCGGTTCAAGGGAAGTAACTCCTTTTTTTAAGTTGATCATAACAATAATGTTATGACTGGTTATAGAGATTATTTGCTACTTTTGCTTTTCCACATGTAGTGCCAAATCTTACTTTTTTTAAGCAGGCCCTTCTCTGGTTGTGTTACACGTTTCAGCATCAAAATTAATCTATCAGAAAAGCTATTGATCCAATTCTACTTCAGGGTAATAAGCAGTGTGATAGCCAGATCAAAATATGTCTCAAAAGGATTAAACAGTAAGCAATTGATTATCAGTGTATGCATCTATGGCGTTTGCTGATGGAATTAAAACCAGATGCAGATCATTTAAACATTGGCAATGGACAACATTTATTAAAGAACCTGGCTCAACCAACCCTGGTAAATACCATGGCAAGTAAATATTCCGTTCCAGATGGTCTCTGGAGTAATACGTAGCACAAGAACTGAAAAAAAAAACATCATTTTTAATATCCCGAACATCTTTTATAGTACTACTAAATTGGCTTCCTTCTGTTTCCATTCCCCAAATAGTTTTGTTTTATTTTAAATTCTGTGGAAAAAATATACAATATATATACATATATATGTGTGTGTGTGTGTGTGTGTGTGTGTGTGTGTGTGTGTGTGTGTGTGTGTGTGTGTGTGTGTGTGTGTGTGTGTGTGTATAATTTTTAACCAAAATTTACTTATTAAATTCTGGTAATGTTCATATTCCAAAGCCAATATTAATTTAATTGACCCAGTTAATTAAGCTTAACGATTATCAGTATTAATAATCAACCATACATATTATAATTTTGCAATAACCGAAACAAAAATGTATTGTAAAAGGTTTATCATAAGATGTATTTCTTCGGTGTTAAAATCGTTCCTTAACTCTTTTGACAAGCTTAAACATTATTTTGTTAAAAGATATTCCAAGATGGCTTATTCATCAGATACAAAATACAACTGTTATAGTTATTAAAAAATATGCACAATCATTTATTTTACTAATACAAGTAGCAAACTCACTTCTTCCTTTATTTATCTTATCAATTAATTTTGAATTGTGTAGGCCACTTACTTTCATATTTCTTATTTTAATTAATAGATAATTGTTATTAAATAATTTAGTAATTATATATATATACACACATATATATATATATATATATATATATCAGAGAGGCGGTAGCTCTCTCTATATAGGGATGGCCCGTACACGCCTATATACGCCTACAAAACAAAACTATCCAAATCTCAACTAAAATCAACTTATAAGTTTCAAAAAGCACATATTCTTACAGAGAAGCGTCTTACGAATCCAGCGAGTGTCAGAACGTCGGTTAAAATGTCGAAAGAGAGCAAACAAAGGGCACAAAAATGGCCAATTGTTCTTCTTTCTTCTTTCTTCTTTCTTCTTCTTTCTTCTTTCTTTTGAGACGATGTATCTCGGTGTACGAATGGTCTCTGACAACAGTTCAAGCATCAATCGACTGCTCTTTACACGGAGAAGTGCAGTGACCCATCGCTTTTTAGCTAACTCCATAATTAAATAAGATTACGTGTAATAACAAGTTTTAAACACTATATACCCGATGTAGACAGACCACTTCGAACACGGAACTTCTCTCAAAAGGGACAGCTCCAAATAATACACCGGATGCTCACAGACGTTCCAGTTTGTCAGTGGCCTATATTTCTTGGACGCTGAATATTTGAGGTGAACGTTAAGGTTTTTTCTTTAAACAGTAACCCACCAGCGTTAATGAAATCACGAAATCTTTATCTCAGTTGATCAAAATTGTTATAAGAGTAACCTATCAGCAAGTACGACGTCAAAAAACAATGTTATAAAAACAAATAATTCTTCAGATTTTGAACTGTAAAATATGTACAGAATGTCAATGCTGTGACCAGGATTCGAACCTAGGTTAGCACGGCCACAACGTGGGGTCCTAACCTCTAGACGATCACGGCTAACACTGACGTCTGTCGCTCTTGTCAGAAAGACACATGACTACTGTCAAACTATTGAAAAATAAGGAGGAAACTTGAAATCCTCACGCATGCGCAAAAATACACTATAGCAACCATTGTTAAATGCAGCTGAATCTCTTCGCTCGCTAAGAAAAGTAGATCAGACCAGTTCTTCTAAGAACTCACCAAACGCCAAAGGAAATAAGTTAAATTAACCGCAAAAGAAACTGCAAGAAAGTCATCTTCTAAGAACTCACTGGAAGCTGACCAAAAAGAATCAAAATCCAAGCCCTAGCCACAAAAATAACTAGATATTGTGGCTACTATACACAATCTACTAATAAAAACAAGTAAGTTTTCTAAAATAAACTACAATAAATTAACCAAGTAACCTCACACTGTCACTGATTAGGGCTTCATATTGGTGTATATACCGTTCCACACTTTAACTATTGGTGACGGTGCAGTATCTCAATTCTTCGAGAGTTGTCTTGCTATAAGATAAGTGATATTATAGTAAGATACACATAAGTGTTATATGTTTACATTTAATAAAAAATGCCAAAGTCAGCACGTAGTAAAAAAGCTCAGAGAAATATAGACTATGAAAAAAACAAAGTCAAGGTATTATCTGAGCAAAAAGAATACTATCAGAAAAATGCTGAAATAATAAAAATTAAGTATCATGCAAATCCTGAGGCAAAGAAGGCTATCTCACGTGCTGACTCAAAAGCACGGTGTAACAGGGATTCCGAGGGAAAAAAGGTGCCTCACGTGCTCTTTATAAAAAAGAAACAGAAAAAAAGAAGGCTGCCTCACATGCTGACTCAAAAGCACGGTATAACAGGGATCCCAAGGGGAAAAAGCTGCCTTATGCACAAACTATTATAAATATAAATATCAAAAACTGCCAAATCTTTGCCAAAACGCCAAAGAATGAACCAAGAAAAATTTAATAGTGAAGGTATGAACATTTTAGAACTTTATAATACTCTAACTGTTTTATCAGAGAGGCGGTAGCACTCTCTATGTAATATAGAACCGATGGAGGACCAAGAGGCAACTCCTAGGGCCCAAAACTCAAAGACCTAAAACCCAGCAGGAAGCGACCTGCTACTAATGGAGGCGGCAATGAGCCGCCTCCTAAAAAAGACAATACTATCATGAATGTAAGTTTAAAAATAAGACTGTAAGTAAAAATACTAATTAACAAGAATAAAAAAAGCATTGGAAATGCAAAAGGATATAGGGATGGTATGCCAAAAAGTATACAAACAAGATAGCTATGAATGGCTAGGCACATGGGAATAGAATTGCATCCAAAGTATAGCCCTATAGCTTTTTACAACCGTAATGATGGCACGGAATGAAGATTGGAGAAAAGCTATACTTTGGATGCAATTCTATTTCCATGTGCCTAGCCATTCATAGCTATATCGTTTGTATACTTTTTGGCATACCATCCCTATATCCTTTTGCATTTCCAATGCTTTTTTATTCTTGTATATATATAAATGTTTGGAGGTACAGAATTTATATACAGTTTTGAATAAAATAGGCGGAAGCTTCTCAAGAGCTCTTTCGGCTATCATCTCATCAGGAGAAAATCGATAGCGTACAAAATAATATTATGTAGAACTCTTTATTTTCGACATAATATTATTTTGTACGCTATCGATTTACTCCTGATGAAATGATAGCCGATAGAGCTCTTGAGAAACTTCCGCTTATTTTATTCAAAACTGTATATATATATATATTAGTGTTGTGAGGATTAATCGGAATTGGGAATCGGAAAAATCGGAGATTTGAGGGGGTTCGGAATCGGTATCGGAAAAATTTGAACCTATTTTCCGATGTCAAACAGGATTCTTTAAATTATCTTTTTAATTTGAATTTGTCTAAATAAAAATCTTCCACTGCTTGTAGCAATAATAAAATAATATTTATTGATTTAAACTTCCAGTAAGATTAAAATCTCTAAATCACCCCCTCACAAGTGTGTTTTTACGTTTGAGAAAATATACGCACATTTAAGTTGGTTGGTTGTTTTCGTTTTACGGCATATCAACCCTTTTCAGGTTATTTAATACCGAATCCAAAAATTGAAGAATTTTTTTTTTTAATATATTTGTTGTTTTCAAGTCCGTTTCTATTTAACCCATAGTTGGGACCCTAACAGGTACTACCACCTCGGGTCAGAGTGGACCTGGGAGCAATAGCAATTAAAGGGTGGCTTCAAACTCCTCAAAGCCCATAAGCTGGGGCCTCACCACTTGATATAGTTTAAGGTCATATCTAGGACCTGCACATTTAAGATGTGTTTTTACGGTAATCGGGATAAAATAACACTTTTATAGTTAAATATTTAGAAAGTTATAAAGAATCGGAATCGGTAATTGTATCGGAATCGGGGAAAATATCGGAATTGTCTCATCACTTACATAATTAGCAAGTGCACAACATCGATGGGAGGGTTTATAATTTAAGAGTTTATGGTAGACACTTACAACAAGTGAATGATGACTTTAAGAAAAGATTTCATGACTTAATTTAACTGAACATTCCTTTACGTGTAAAGCAAAACAAAAAAAGGTCATTTGCAAGAATAGAATTGCATAGGTTTAAATAATATATTAACTATTCGGACGATAAATTGGGACCAGGCAAAACTGGAATCAGTATTGAAAATGTTATGCTTATTTTCTGATTCCAAAAATGATTCTTTTAATTGCTTTTCATTTGTTTGCTTGTGTTTAAAAATTTTTCATGCTAGTACTAATGATGAAACAAACATTTCTTGATTTTAAACTACCAGTGATACTAACATCTATGGATCACACCTCTCACAAGTGTATTTTTTCATTTGTAAAAATATATGCACATATTAGTTTGGTTTTTATGGTTATCTGCAAATAAAAAAAACAACTTTATAACTAGGTTTTTAAAGAATCTGAATCAGAAATAGTATCAGAATCGGGAATTTAGAACAGAATCTATACTTGAATCGAAATCAGGAAAAAATTGGAATCGTTCCAGCACATAGATACATATATATTCATATATATATATATATATATATATATATATATATACATTTATATATATATTAAATAAAAAAGAGGGTAGAAGATATAATGACAATTAATAACTGGAAAAATTTTATGTGAAATAAGTTTGATATAATTCATATGACATTGCAATTTATATTCTTATTCAGATCTGTAGGAATGAGGATGAGTCAACCAAAGTCTTGGTGCGGTCAATTGAGCAAGACAAACTATTCAAAAACGGGTATGGAAAAGAATGGGCTCAGTCAGCCCAAGAGATGTTGCATGATGGATATGCACCATAAAATACCCCTACAAAGTGGAAGAGATTATAGAATCGTTTATAAAAACAAAGGAAATGCATCTCAATATTTTTAAAGGCACATATATTATACATATATAATTAAAATAAGTTTAGACATTTTTAAATGAACTTAATACCAATATCTTGTTTTCAAAAGCACTCAATCCTAGGTAGAGTTTTACAAATCATTATTACCCATCTCTGTTGTCCTATCTGCAGAGCAAAAACATGAAGTCCAGAAGAGAAAAATATGCAAGGACAAGTGTGTGTATTATTTTGCTTGTAATTCAATTGAAGGTCAAAGAAACTAGTGTCAAAGCAAAATGTGTTCTCTTTCGTTATTGCTTATTTTGGAGTACCTCACGTACAATTGATCCAACCAGGCAGAGAGGATAAGTTATGAATTTTTTTTGTATGCATTTATTCTGATATAAGATATGTTTTAATTATATGTTTTAATTCCCATATTCTTTGATATGCACGGCATAATCACATTGACATATCAGTTCCTATTAGATCACCAAAGTTAAGCGATGTTGAAGCAGGCCAACATTAAAATGGGTGACCATTTGATATTACCAGGTGATGTATGTGCTCGGAGTTATTCTTGCCCAAGACACGCTGCATGAAATGATGCAGTATCTCCATGACCTCGGAGGGTTAAGAGACTTGTTCATTCTAAGATGAGAATTATTTAATTTGATCCCAATCTCTTTAAAGCAAGATACTGACTATCAGGTTCAACCCAGCCTTATGAAAACTCCCTCTTCAACAACCCAACAATATTCCTTTTTTGATTCACGTAAGCAAGGGTAATTACATTACAGAATACTTTTTTTTATAACTCCCCACTATGTAACATATCAAAATATGTTCCAGTGGCAGATAAAATGTAATTGCATAACAGAATGCAGATGCACATATGGCAGCAGTAGCAGCTGTATGCAAATGAATGAGCATGTACAATGTGACATCATGGAAATGGAAGAAGAAAAGAAAAAGATTATGAAAGAGAAAACTGTGAACCTTTGACGTTAGAGAGGACAGAGAGAAAGATAGATAGGAAAAGGCCCGTCCTGAACATGACAGGACAAACAAAGTGCTATGTGTTTGACACGCCAGAGTTTTGTTAAGCACATTGGATTAAGAAAAGACTTTTGAACAAGAGACAAGGCGTTATTCTTGAAAGTACATGTAAATAAATGTCTTTTATTTCATTGGACAAAAAGGGAGTTGAATTCTTTCCTTGTCTTTATTTCCTTGCGACAGTTCCTACATGTTAATACGTGTGCAACGTTACAATTGTATACATCTCTATAAAATGTAATACAAACAGAATAAAACTTACTTGTCCGTCACTTTAATTCAACATAACAGCACCGCCTTCTAAAACGTATTTGGAATACAAAGGGGTTCCCTCCAGCGTATCGTCAAAAGCATCACTATTGATATCAGTAACACATATAAAAGCATCAAGCTGCAAGAGAAAAATAAAAATAATTCAAAGAAATAGATTAAAAGATACAAGTTTCCATAATTGTATATGTAGACATAAATGTAGAAATTTCCTAGTTGGTATTTGGGGGTAGGTTTAATCCAAACAGCAACGAACAAACGTTCTTGACGACGATCGAATGTACAGATAGAAAGCGCTTGAGAAGAATATGACCAAACAACTTTTGTGGCCATAATATACAGCAGAAATAAAAAAAGACAGCTCAGCAAATTGAAAAGATATCCAACAAAATAAGAAAAACTAAAAAAACACTGTCGTGTTCAATCAGACCGCTTGAATGATATATATATATATATATATATATATATATATATATATGTGTGTGTGTGTGTGTGTGTGTGTGTGTGTGTGTGTGTGTGTGACTGCTTCATTTAATCACGTAAATTAATATACAAAAGTATAGATTTATGCGTAAACTTTAAGTATTTACTTCAACAGTGCTCAATACGTAGGTAGAGCAAGGTAGTAAGTTATAACATATATATGGTGATTAAGTTACATAGAATATTCAGCGTTTTATCCACGCCTGATGAATCCTAGTGTGGATCCGACCTGGAATATACTGTGTAGCTTAATCGCCATCCCGACATGGGTTGGATTTTAAAAAACTGTCTTTTTTCGCACGATCTATGACTTTTTCTTTTATCACATTTTTATTTCAATTATCCTGAAGATGTCCTCGGAAACAAGGACGAAACGTTGATTTTTTAATAATTTCATTCGGTTTTTTCTATTTTTTCTTTAAACATATATATATATATATATATATATATATATATATATATATATATATATATATATATATAGCACAGTAATTAGGCACCCGTGACTTTTGGAAAATCTACAACAGTGTAGTAAATAATTGGCAATCAACAATTCCCCCACTATCCAACAATCATGAGGTTGTTTGCTCAGCAACCGACAAGGCTAACATGCTTGCCAGTCGGTTTGCCTCCAACTCCACACAGGACCCTGCTAATCTACCCCTCCCTGACTTTTCTTTACGGACAGACGCCACACTAAACGATCTGAAAATCGCTTCTACTCAGGTGCATGCTATCATAAAAAATTATGACACTTCAAAATCATGTCGACCTGATCTCATCCCGACTGTACTATTAAAAAAGTGCTCCGCCGAAGTAGCTCCAGTTCTCTCCAAACGTTTGAACAAATGCCTTCATGAATCTTGCTGTCCTGCCTGCTGGAAAATTGCTTCTGTGGTACCAGTTTTCAACATTTCTGGCAAAAGAACTGACCCATTTAATTATCGTCCCATTAGTCCCCCTCCATTTTTCGCCAAAATATTTGAGTCCATAATAAACAAACCTCTAGTCCATCACCTTACAGATGCTAAACTTCTGACCGACCAACAATATGGATTTAGGCAAGCCTATTCCACAGCAGATATCCTAACTGTAATCTCTGAACGTATATAGCATTCACTGGACAAAGTAGGGAGGGTAGAGCAGTTGCTCTAGATATATCGAAGGCTTTTGACAGGGTATGGCATGAAGATCTTCTCAGGAAAATTAGATCATACGGTATCACTGGAAGAATAATTAACATAATTAAATCCTTCTTAGATAAGAGAAAAATCCAGGTTGTCCTCGACGGTCGAACATCTAAACAATATGATATAAATTCCGGGAGTGCCTCAAGGGTATATTCTTTGACCTTTTTTATGCCTAATATTCATAAATGACCTCCCTGACAAAATCGTCTGTGAGAGGGGTATATATGCTGATGACACCACGCTCTATAATAGACACGACAGGAAAACAAATGAACACACATCTAAAAAATGGCAGAAACACTAGAGGATGACCTCCAATCTGTAGTGGAATGGGGATAAAAATGGATGCTCACATTCAATGCTGCCAAGACTAAACTCGTTTCCTTCAATAATTACAAGAAACCTTCTCTACCACCAATAGCAATGGCCAAAGTCTCTTTATCTCAAAGTACATCTTTAAAACTTCTCAGCCTAACGTTCACAGGAAACATGAGTTGGAACAATTACACTGAGAGCATTGTCAGGACCGCTGAGAATAGGTAGATTCTATCTACTGTGCTAGAAAGCTACTAACGCCCGAAAGTATCCTGTACCTCTATAAGGCTACCATTCGCCCATGTATGGAGTATTGTTGTCATATTTGGGCTGATACATCTGATACTAGTCTCTCGTTCCTAGACAAGGTTCAAAAGAGAGTCGCCAACCTGATTGGTCCCAAACTGTCCTCTAAGCTTCAGCCTCTGTCCCATCGATGAAATGTAGCATCCCTCTGTTTGTTCTACAAGTACTTTAACAGTGACGAACTGCAAGCACTTGTACCTCCTCGACGTAAATAACTTCGACAAACATGACAAGCAGCTAAATCCCACCCCTTTACAGTAAAGATCCGTTGATGTAAGAGAGCCTTCTACTCCAGTAGTTTCTTCCCTAACACAGCTAGACTTTTGAATTCTCTTTCGGGTCCCTGCTTCCCCAACTGTAATGGCATGCAGAAGTTCAAGTGTAACGTAAGCCGACATCTTGCTACCCAACTCTCTACATAGTACCCCTGTAGCTTATGTCCCTGATAGTAGCCCCATATATCAAAGTGGTAATGTGCCTTGTTTGGGGTAAAAATGCAATTGATTATATTAAAATTAAAAAATGTATATGTGTGCATATATATATATATTATACTGAATATCGTACGGCATAATCATGTAGTGTACGGCATAATCACCTTAACACACGGGTTCACGTCAGATCACCGAAATTTGTGCTAGGCTAGTACCAGAGTGGTGACCATTAGGGAATTCTAGGAGCTCTATGCGCTTTCCGCTTATCTCGGCATTGTTTCCAGTCGTCCTGAACCTCCACTTGCCAATGGTATTCAACAATGTCGACATGAATTACAGCTGTGAATAATAAAATAAATATGTAAACATTATCAACAAGGTAGGAAATTATTTTAATAGACCAAAGCAATCTTTTAATTTCAATTTTCACCACAAAAAAGGCACAGTGCTACTTTGAAGTAGGGGAATACTATCTGGGACATAAGTTGCAGGGATTATATCAGCAGCAAGATGTCTGTTCACATTACACTTGAACTTCTGCATGTCAGTACAGTTGGTAAAGCAGAATCCCGGAAGAGAGTTCCAAAGTCTAGCAGTTCTGGCGAAGAAACTATTGGAGTAGAAGGCGTTCTTACACTTAGGGATCTCTACTGTGTAGTGGTGGGATTTAACTGCTAGTCGGGTTTGTCGGAGGTATTTTTGTCTAGGATGTACAAATGTTTATAGTTATTCAGAGCATTAAAATACTTGTAGAACAGGCAGAGTGATACAACATTCCGTCGATGGGACAGAGGCTGAAGCTTAGATGACAGTTCAGGACCTTCATCTTTACATTTACTTCATCTTAACACGCATTGGTGTTTAAAATATATAACATTGTATAGATGATAGCACTTGACCCGTGATCATTTGGGGTTTTTTGGGGGGGTGTAAACCAATTTAGCGGTCAAGTACGTTTACAATAAACAGAACGAGAAGACGTTAACGAAATAAACGATAAATTTTCACGATGCCCTGCTAGTATTATGTATTTACTAAGAGAAATAATGCCACCACCATAATAATTCGGGTGGGTCAATTCTACAGAAATATGTGTCCTATTAAACCTATGTAGACGGCTTTCAGGTGAATTCATGTGTATATTTTAATGGCTCAGTAATTATGATTTTCATAAGTAAAAATGTATGTAAATGTGTCTATGTTGGAAAATTGCCATACGAACGTGAAATTAGTATGGCAGCGTGTTCACGCCTCATTGATCTCATTGATCTAAATAACTATTTACACTCAGTCGTTAAACAGAGAAGCTATCAGAGTGACAAAAAGACAAGCAGATACAAGAACGTTGAATAAGGGGGGGGTAAGTAGAAATACAAAGAACAAGAAAGAGAAAAGTACCAGACAGAGAGAAATGAATAAGAGTGGACGAGAACCACACACACGCACGCGCACACACACACACACACACACACACACACATATATATATATATATATATATAAAGAGAGAGAGAGAGAGAGAGAGAGAGAGAGAGATTAGATTAATTGATTGGGTGGCTTTATAAATTCTTGACGGTGTTCAACTAACAGGCATGCGCAGTGGGCTTCGAGGTGTGAATAAAAACAGGACAGATGGATTATTGATCAAATTGGGATATCAGATCGCATAAACAAATCGATCGATGGAAACGAATATAAATATTAAACCTATATATTGAACTGCACGAAAACAAAAACCAACTATCATCTATAGTCACTTTAAGAAAATCGGCAACACATTTTCACATAGTGTACATAACAACGGAAAGCAAATTCCCCAATTGTAATAGAACCGATTCAGGACTTTAGATCTTCGCTGAAAACATGGATCGACATTATATCAGACATACCTGTATCAGTAACAAATAAGAATATAATAAACTTTGGTACTATACTGCAGTTTCACGCTGTCACCAATCGACAGAAATGGTATAACTCGATCTTTAGATTGGTGGAGACAGTCACAGCTGTGAAGATCGGTAATTCTATGAAAGTTAAGAATATTCTCATTTATATATATATATATATCCATGAATATAGATATATCTATTCTTTATAATCAAATAATATCGACTTTCCACTTTAACCATAGGTAATATAGGTAAAAATCTGGCAACTTCCTATATAAATCTTTTCAAGTGACCACTTACTACGCTTCACCATGCGGGTTTTCAAAACAATATGCAGACATTTCTTTGTCGGTTATATCATTCAAGCACTACCATGTTTGAATATATGGTCAAGTGGCAGTTTTAGTCATTTAGAACTGCTTCAAAGCTTTACCCCTCACTCATTTTTCGACCAAATTTCAAACAATTATTACAGTTTATAGATCACTTTCTCAGCTATATTGTGAAAAAAATTTCAATTTTTGTTCAGTAAAACAAAAGTTATGATGGATTTACTGGTGGTCAAAATCGTAAAAACACGTAAGGAGGTGAGCTATACTTTTTATGATTGTTTTTCATAGAAACCACGTCGCTTCAGCGACTACTGTTGCTACTAATTCACTGTTGTTGCGAAAAGAGAAGTAACAAGTGACGTAGAGAGAATGAAAGCATGAAAAGGGAGATAATTGGGGGATTTTAGTGAAAGCAGACGAGTACAGTATGGGGGGGGGGCAAAAAATAGGCTGAAATTAAACAAATAATAAGTGGATTAATTGGAAACCTGGAAAAATCATGTATCACAAAAGAAAAATGCAAGCATGAAAAGTAATATCGTTAAGCTTAAACATGTAAAAGTAAAGGACTTGTTAAAACTGGAAAAGAAAAGGGCAAGATATTCTATTAAAAAATATAATAAATTTATAACTTAAAATATTGCAGCAGTAAGAATTTGTTTTAATTAAATTTATAACATTATATAATCAATTTTTAATGTTGCAATATTTTAAGTTATGAATTTATTATATTTTTTAATAGAATATCTTGTCCTTTTCTTTTCCAGTTCTAACAACTAGTCCTTTACTTTTCCATGCTTAAGCTTAACCATATTACTTTTCATGCTCGCATTTTTCTGTTGTATATTATTATATTTATTCTAACTAAAGTGCTTATCTCAAAACCGTCCTCCCACAGAGAATGTAACAAATAATTTCGCTCTCCTACAATTATCCTCTCCAACATAACGTTCATGTACGTAGTTATTTCTTTGATAAGTAAAATTTGTACTACGTAAATGTTTTCAGTCTATAATCCATACTACTTAAATACTACACTAGATTTTTAAAATGAATAACCTATTCTGCTACGATCAGGCTCACTTTGTAATTGGCGTTCTGAATATATTCTATAAATAAGAGAATATCAAAATGGTTGGATTTCATCAGTGTCGTCTGTCTATTCATAATATATTTAACATTTTTTTTCAGAATTTATGAATATATTAACGAACAACTAACATCGTATTCAGAATCGTGTCTTAGTCTGGCGTCTAGAGTGTTCGGTTTTTATCGTTTTGTAATGATATTTAAATAGTTTTTTTATCAAGCAAAACAGAAAAGCAACAAGTTGCGTCGATTGCTTTCTTTTCGCGAAAACAAAATAGAAAATGGTTTACTGAGTTGAAACGACTAGTTTTGTTTAAACTAAAGCAAAAATAAATTGTTCGATATCTTTTAACTATTACTTTTCTGAATAAACAAAAACATCCACTGTTATATAATTTTTTTCTAAAAAAAAGTAAATATCATATAATCACTTTCGAAACTTATTCATTTATTCTAAGTAAACATCCTCAATATCGTTTCCTAACATTTTACGAATGCAGTTTCTTCACTAAAATCAACACCAAAATCGATCAGTAAATTTTAACGATTATATTTCTAGTAAAACAAATAAAAAGTCGGTAGATAACTTTTAAGGAATCGTCTAGAGTTTGTGCTAAGTATACTGTAAGTATATTTGATTAAGCCTTGACTAAATCTATAAATATAAAGTAATAACGTTCATGTGTGTGTGTGTGTGTGTGTGTGTGTGTGTGTGTGTGTGTGTGTGTGTGTGTGTGCACGCGCATCTGTTTGTACAACTCTCCTAAAGCCCACACGACTGGACCGATCATTGTTTTGTAGCGGGTCGCGGAACATATATAACGGGATACATATAACGGGGACTCAAACATGACATTACTGAGGGAGAGACATTTATAACAATTCTTTGAACATCATGATGACTGTGATGATTAATACGGAGGGAGACGTTTATATCAGTCTGAGATGATTCTTGTTAAGACATATCAATACAGACTGGGAGATATGATACAACAGTTCTTATAACAACTATTACAGGAGGGGAGATACATTATTGTTAATGATAGGAGGGACCCATAATACTTGGAAGGGGTTATACAAAGTCCGTTACAAGATGATGATAAAAACACATTTACCTTTCATATTGGTGGAAACACGACACGAAGACCACAGTTACAAAATATTAGATGATAACTTTATTATTTAACCAGTAAATGATGAAGTCAGGAATTCAGCTTGTATGGCTACATGGTCTATTTTCCTTCCTTCCATTCTAAGGGGCTCTCCTCTCGATATCTCCTGATTCTCACTGGCTCTCACTCATCAACTTCGAACCCACAGATTCAATATATCGAGAAATTTCCTCTGTTTATGACGTCAGAAGTGTACTGTCGGCCAACGTGACTATATCACGTTTTCCACACTTGTCCATTCAATACACTTTTGGCAACAAAGAATTCTATATTCTAATTGTTAAACATCTAAGCTATTTTAAACAATTTTTTTTTAATTCGCATTGTCCATTCTTTTAACTGACATATTTAGTATCCAGATTTGTAAAAGAATCGACAGTCGACTCTTTCCGACGTAATTAATATTTAGCTATTTTAATAGAATTAACAAATGGACTGAAATCCTAAGATTCCATTTTCCATTATCTTTAACACTTGCCTACAGGGTTCGATTCTAGCCTTTTCCTAATATCATTTTCACTTATCTCGTATGTCTTCTTACTTACATGAGAAGGGGGCAGCCCTTTCGTGTAACATCATAACCAAACAGGGCATGATTATGATCCTCTACCCAGGGGTGGTGAAAACCATTTTACAAGGCAAAGATCAAAGGACAGAGTCATAGCCTATGTATATATACTCTCCTATAGCCCACACCACTAACTCAAACTTAACATGACGAGTGTCCCCCACCTAGAGATGGTGCACACCAAGTTGGGGATCGTTACAATCCCGGGGGCCGCCACTTCTTCATGAATTTGAATCAGATCACCTCTATCCAGCCAACAAATGTGGGCATGATAGGTTTAAACACCTTAAGCAATACTTGTTCTTACAAAATCTACTTACTGCGAATATGTTTATGCATATTTAAGATTCAAATATACAGAGAACTATATATAAAATACAAGTGAAAGGCTGAACTTTTTTTAAAATGAGCATAAAAAAATGATTGTCTATTCTCTGTGAAGCGGTTAATTATAAAAAGTTTTATAGTTCTAATATTACATTATCGAGCTATCTAAATGAACATTGTGTTACAAATATTTATATTTGAACACAAAATTGGAAAATTTTATTTCAACGTACTCGAACGTTGAAATTAAGCGTAGTCAATCGAACAGGTACGATGATTTGTTAAAATCGTGACGCAAAAACTGATTCCTCCTTATAGAAAACTGGCGAGTTGAGAGTGAAGGAATTAATGATTTTTAGACATTTTTTTGTCGACCGAGATATTGAGCTTCAAAATGATACTGATTGCGTCAGGATCCGTTGCGTATGTCGAAATTTCTGGCAAGCATACATACATACATATATATATTCACCCAAACCGACGATTGAAATTTATATTATAGACTAGCCTGTGTGCCCTGCGATGCCCGGGTGTTTGGAGGTGTGTGTTGAGAAAAGAAAGTGAAAAAAAATAACGTGATGGCTTTATTGCTAAGGTTAAATTAAGGCTAATCAATTGAAAAGAGGGGATGACTTTCGAAAATATCGTAGTAGTAAATATCCCAGTAGAAAAGTGTCCAATTCAGGGTGAATGAATTAATGTTCGTAGCCAATTTTTCGATATTTTTCGTCCGAAGGGTCGATCTTCAAAATGATACCTTTTTGTGAAAATCTGTCGCCTTCGTCGAAAGTTTTAGGCAGACATACGAACATACATACATACATGCATGCATACACACAAACCGACGACTGAAATTTATATTATAGATAAGGTTCTTGTACAGAATTCTACAGTAATAATTTTTGTTTTAAATCTCACATGAGACAAAAAAGATACATCGTACAACAAAAGATCACGCTAAATCGAGTAGTATTATTTTTTAATAAAAAAATGAGTTACTTCTACAGAATTCTACTCATATAAGAAAGCAAAAAAAAACTTATGCGTGACGGAAAGAAATTCTCGTACAACAAAAGAATCACGTAATATTAGCGAGTAGTTTTATTTTTAAACAAGAAATAAGATTCAATTTAAATTAAATTGTTATGCCTTCCTTTGTAATATTCATAAAATTGCACTTAGAAAATTAGTAAATTCCAAATTAAATCTTGTAGCTTAGTTTTTAAAGTTTATAAAAGCGTTTTGTTCAACTATTTTACAGCCTGGCAATAAATGCTTTTTTAACTACTAGAGAGTAGGGTTGAATTGGTGGAAATATAGGCCTATTAGCAGTTCAGCCCGGCTTTGGTCGGGCCTTATATACTGTTCGTAACTTTATGTGTATATGTGTATATATATATTAAAATGTTTGACTCATATCCAGGTAACCTAGATATACAGTTTGGACAAAAACAATTATTTAATGCTCTTCCATAAAAAGATGAATATTTTCAACTATTGTTTGGGTAAATAAAGTATAAACGAATACTAAACATCTTTGATTATGTAATACAATTCATCCCACTACAACTAAATAGTTCGTAGGAGAGTGGCGGGGTATGGATACTTGTTTCTCGGTTTCGAATCTCCCAAGCTGAAGTCAAACTGATTAGTCGAAAAATTTTTAAAGGGGAATTACTGTTTCTCAAGGCCCGAATGACAAGCACTAATGAGTGTTAAATGGTCAGCAAGACAACATTATAATGATCGGAAGCAGTAGAAATTAATAGATTTAATTATTTAAAAGGACTTCTCAGCAAAAATTTGATGATATTGAACTTGAAAATGACTGTTTTAGTCAGTTGAGAGCATGCCGCGATATAGTTTTCCACGGCTAGGCAATTCTATGAGAGAAACTTTAGCCATTGAATATACGTTTAGTTTTAGGCACAGATAGAGTGTAAAGGGAATTGCTTGTTATTATTGTTTGACAGAGGGGTTCATAGATTAGAGTACGGTTAAGCACCTCCTATGGGTCAAAGATAGATTATTACAACGAAAGACGCGCGTATAGCGCGTGTGTGTATGTATGTGTATATATATATATATATATATATATATATATATATATATATATATATATATACAGAGAGAGAGTGAGACAGACGGACAGACAGAGAATTTTCAGAATGTGAGAGATTATATAATTATATTCACTGCAAGCAACGACGCAGCTCACTAGAGTCATGAAACCTAACAAACCAGAAGTCCAAGACTCGAGCTTCGCCTTCATTTGCGCTCATCAGTTAGACCCATCCGGATTCGCACTTCTATAATCGGGTTTTGCTGTGGTTTGCTTGATCTGTGTTACTTAATAGATTCACTTGTGGGTGGCACGGTTGCTCAAGTGGCAGAATACTTGCCTCGCATGTAAGAGATTCGCGTCTCGAATTCCGAGTTCAAATGTGTCTAACTGATGAGCCCAAATGAGGGCGAAGCTCAAATGAGGGCGAAGCTCAAGTCTTGGACTTCCGCTTTATTGCCTTTCATTTCTCTTGTGAGCTGTGACATTGCTTTGCTGAATATATATATATATATATATACATATATATATATATACACACACACACATATATATATATATATATATATATTCAAGATGGCAGATCGTGTACGCACAATGGCCTCGACATTTTCTTTTCAGACAGAGCTTTATAAGAATATAATATTAAAAAATAAACGTATATGAATGTGTAACATCTTGCTTTTTCGTCTGATATTTTAGTTTCTTTCAAGCTAGAAAAAAGGAGGTTGAATCCCTTTATTGTTTGTTCATAACCACCTGCTTCTGTCTGAATCGATTCCCATCGATCTTGTTCGTTTCTATTTTCATAATTCGGTTCATGCAATCGAATCATCTAAACTCTTTACATAGTTTCCCAGTGTAAACGTAGTTACCCGGCTACACGCTTATAACTTATGAATCAGACAAGATAAGAAAGCTTCATAAAAACGGAAATAACTTAAATGCGTGTTCGTTCATTATAACTTGGGGAAAAAATTAAAATTGCACGAGAAATTTTCTAAAAGTGACATTATCGACCGTCTGTATGTCGCCAACACAAATCTATAATTAAAACGGTGCTATATGTTCGGGTTCGAGTTGGCAGTCCACACGATAAACATGCCATAGTGGGTCTGAATAACTATCTTGCATTTGAAATCTTTTAATGAAGATATTTTGCTGTTAACGGTTTCAGTAAAGTTAAATCTTTATCACTTATCGACTCACTAAGAGGCTTTTTACTCCGTCAGTCTTCATGAAAACGCCATTTCGCTGGATGGTTTTGAAACGCTTTCCTGTTTTCCATCAACCTTGTAAAGTACAAGCTAATATTGTTAATATTATGATTATTTGATATGGTTATTCTATATGTTTTGAAACGCTTACCTGTTTTCTATCAACCTTGTAAAGTACAAGGTAATATTGTTAATATTATGATTATTTGATATGGTTATTCTATACGTAATATTTACACTGATACACTTTATATATACCCAAGATGGGACACCCAAAAGGATCCCTATCAAGTAGGCTTGAAATACTGGGAAGAGAGGGATGAGAGGAAGTTACCCAGATATAAACTAGAGGGAAACTAAGAGCACTAATCATTTGAAGACGTATTGCCACTCAAATCGCACGCAACACCCAAAAGAAATAGAAATGTATATGTATTATATTTAGTCATAGAAAGCCGTACAAATTTATATTTTTTAAGGATAAATATTATTTTTCTTATTGTTTAAACTTAATTTTTAGCTTATTTAAAAAAAAAGAGGGCACATTATTATAAAAAATTTCTAGGGATTAAAATTTGTATTAGAATGTAATTGAATAGAATTAATAGAAGCGTTTAAGTTGATAAGATGACAGAATTCAATGTGAGAACAATTCATTTTGAAATGTGTAAAGTCGGATTTTTTTGTTACCTTAGAGAGTTTCATTTTTTTTTATGTTTACCTCAGGCAGTCTCAGACTTTTTGTGTGTATCGAAGGTGATAACGTACGTACGCACAGCAATAACTACGTAATTGGCATAAAAACGCCCGAAAAAATATTCGACATTCTTAAAAGCGAGATTTTCAATTATTTCTTTATATTCCTTTGTTTTATGTAATCCCAATATTGTTCTGTTATATTTAAAAAAATAACTCTATAAACTTGGTGTTTCAGGTTAGATGTTTTACTCACAATTTTTTTTTGTTTTGTTTTTTATTTAATGAAAATATAGTTTCTTTTTTTTTCTTACAAATGGAAGTAACTCTGTATTGAGGAATACAGAGTTACGTTCCTTTTAAAGATGGCGCTCGTCTGTAAATAATTCTGGCGGGATCAAAGTATGTTCTGCAAGAAATCAAATTAAATTACATTTTATTGAACATCCTTACGAATAGGAATGAGCGCCTCTATCTCGCAGGATTTAAATTTCATCACGTTCTCTCGCTAAGGTTTAAGTCGTAACTTTAACTTGATCTATTTCATATTATAAAATTAATCAATCCTTTATCTACTAGTTTGGTGCGTGTTCCGAGTGATTCCGTCTTGCATGTGTTTCTTTTTTGTTTTTGTTTTTTGTTATTTTCTCACCTTAGCATATAATCATGTTTTTTTGGGGTGCATGACTTTATATCTCCTTTAATCTCTCTCTCTCTCTCTCTCTCTCTCTCTCTCTCTCTCTCTCTCTATATATATATATATATATATATATATATATATATATATATATATATATATATATATATATATTCTTCCGTTGTATAACAATATGCATACATTTTATTTCTGATAAGTTGTCATGGTCTTCGTCTATTTTCCTCTCTCTCTCTCTCTCTCTCTCTCTCTCCCTCTCTCTCTCTCACACATTCTCTCTCTCTCTATATATATATATATATTGAGATATATTTATATATATATATGTGTGTGTGTGTGTGTGTGTGTGTGTGTGTGTGTGTGTGTGTGTGTGTGTGTGTGTGTGTGTGTGTGTTTCATGCACTACCTCTCGATATTTTTTATTGGATTTCTTTATATTTTCTTCCGTTCTATAACTATATGCATGCATTTTATTTCTGTTGAACTGTCATGCTCTTGGTCTATTTTGCTCTCTCTCTCTCACTCTCTCTCTCTCCCTCTCTCCCCTCTCTCTCTCCCTATCTCTCTCTGTCTTCACACACACAGATATATATATATATATATATATATATATATATATATATATATATATATATATATATATATATATATATATATATATATTCGATTTCTTTATATTCTCTATTCTCTGGCTCCTAGCAACGTTCCCATGATTAAATAATCGGCAAGTTAAGTTCAACGCATCGTACAAAAATCCTCCGGTCACACGTGAAGATGACAGCATAGCCAGTGGAACGCTATCGTCGCTGGAAATTTCATGTGAATAGGCGATACCTTCACAGAGGAAATGCGAAATTAACTTTCTGTTGCCTTCTGTAACCTCTATTTTTTTTGTTTGTTTGTTTTTTTACTTTAATTTAATTTACTTTATCCAATCTGCGTTCACTGAATTTTTTTTATCCCGACGTTTTTCTTTGGATTGTGTACACATTGCATTATTTATTCCAAGACTTTTCTCTTATTCTTTTTTCTTCTTCTTTTTTTAATAAAAAAAAGAATACTTTCTATTATCGTATGATATGAAACAATAGAAGAAAATAGTTCTACAGAGTTAATAAACAAACTATTAGCAATAATCACGTAGCAAGATTGAAATTTGCGCCCTGTTAATTTCTTTATGGAAATCGTTGCAGACAAGGCATAAAATTATTTGGTTGGTTGTTTTTTTGTTTTACGGCATATCAACCCTTTTCGGGTTATTTAATGCCGAATCCAAAGATTTTGAAGAAAATCTTTTTTAATAGAATATATTTGTTGTTTTCACGTCGATGTCTATTTAACCCATAGTTGGGACCCTAACAGGTACTACCACTCCGGGTCAGAGTGGACCTGGGAGCAATGGTAATTAAAGGGTTGCTCCACACTCCCCAAAGCCCACAAGCTGGGGCCTCACCACTGGATATAGTTTAAGGTCATATCCAGGACCCCCATTGAGGGACTTTTATCCTCTGCAGGGGGGGGGGCAGTCGGCGTATTCTAATACCCCACCGACAGGGCCAATAAAATTATTTGATGCAAGAGGCTAAATATACTACTTCAAGATAAAAAATAGCAAACAACAAGTGTTAGATGGAGAGATTCTGACCCAGAAAACCGCAATCAATCCCCTATGTCAGAAACATCGCTCATAGAATGTGAGGACTTAAGTGTAGAGGTGAAATCAAACCCAAGACGCAGAGTTACAAGACCGGAGTGGTCTTGGCATCACACCCCCATAGAAGTAAACTCGCCGGCATGAGATGCGAGAGCGGGCTACTTAAACAAGACATCCACGGGAATGACTGTGCTTTCAAATATACGTCGTCTTGTCGGCACTTTACATAAAGGACAAAATAAAAGAAGCTAGAGTTGCGGGACTGCTTAATGTAAACTTAAAAACCACAAAATATTAGTATCAAATAAGATTTTCTGGGTAAATGCTGATATATATTTGAATTCAAACTTGAAAATTGCTCTGACATCATATAAAGGTGTACTCTTATGATGTGGGCGTAAATTGCAGACTAGTCGAATACCAAACTCAAACTAATGTAAGGGGGATAACTTTTGGTTTCAAAATATGCTTTCTGTTCTTTAGAGCTTTACTTACCTTGCAGATTAAGATACCAAAAAGAACAAACTAATCGACTGTAATGATAATCGTCGTTTTATTTTATCGCTACAATAAAAATAAAGACGGGAGTTTATCTTCCTTCAATCGGTTTCCAATTTGTTCAAAATGTTCAACCTCAACTCAATTATAATAGCAATAGATTGATAAAGTGACAAATTCGAGAAGACAACAAAAATTACGAAATACAACTATCAAATAATAATATTTTACATATATTATTTTCGAGACGTCATAGGGTTTCCCTGTTTCTTTGTATTATATTTTTGTAAATATGTATTCGTTGTTTACGTCCTTCTGTCTGAATTTCTTACGCCTTTTTTTACATAGGCATTACCAATAATCAAAGCTCAGAGGCCGTTTGAGGATAGGGGTTAAAGAGTGTACAGCATTCAATTGATTAAAATCGATTAAACCCGGTTCTCCAACTTCCAACGTAGACCCCTACTACCAGGTCTCCTTCTCCAACATCAGGGGTCTACGTTCTAACCTTCCAAAGGTTGAAACCCAATTACAGGAGACTAAACCAGACCTTTTATTTTTAAGTGAAACTGACATTGGACAGGCTATTTCCCTATAAGAGTTCGCAATTAAAGGATACTCTAACTTGACTTCTAAATCTGACCCCCAAGATCGGCATGGGCATGGAATATGTGCCTATATTAGGGATAGTTTTCCATGCGGTAGGGACATCTCCAGGGAAGATCCTAACTTACCCTATATGTGCTTCCGAGTAGCACTAGCTCACACTACGGCATTTATATTTACTCTCTATCGCCCCCATAGCAGCGGAGTTACTATCTTTCAAAGCATATCTAAGAAAAATGACCAAGTCCTATCTGCTTATCATTCAGCTAACATTCACGTATGTGGTGACTTCAATGTTAACAACGTCGACTGGTTGACCCACTCAAACAAGACCGATGATGAGGGGAGGTTCTGTCATGATTTCTTCATTGCCTATGACCTCACTCAGCTTGTTCAGGAACCCACCCGTGTGCCCGACAATGACGGCCAGTATGCGAGCCTACTAGACCTTTTTCTCACAACTTGCTCTGAACTATGTTCAGTTTCTGTTCTGTCGCCTCTTGGATCTGGCGACCACTTTGTTGTATCAATTAAGATAAAAATGAAATGTAATGTCCCCAGACGTACCTCTCCATCGTACAGTATATCGATACACTAAGGCTGACTGGGATAGCTTCCGTACATTTATATCTGATCTACCTCTGCATTCCATGTTTAAAAAGGATGTGTCCTCTATAGTATTAGACCTGACGGAATGGTTAATTGTAGGTATTGACCGTTTCATACCCTCGAAAAAGTTTCAGCAAAATCTAACAGCCAGCCATGGTTCTCTCCAGAATGTGCTGCTGCCATTGCGTACAGAAATCACTTTTTCCACTGTTTCCAACGTAATAGATGTATGGAAACTAAAGCCGCTTTCAGGACTGCCAGCAACCATTGTAAGAAAGTAATAAAGAATGCAAGAGAGTTGTATGCTCAATCTGTTAAGTCCAAAGTAGCTGAGCAGCGGCTTGGTTCCCACCAGTTTTGGCAAATAGCAAACAGAATCCTGAACAGAAGCGTGTGCTCCATCCCAACTATTATCAATGGACCTGAGGTAATCTCGTCAGCATCAGACAAAGCCAAACTCTTTGTCAAGAACTTTGCAAATTCTACCCTTTGCGATCAAGGCCGCCAACCCCCAATATTTACTTCTGTATCAGAAAACACGCTATGTGGTATACGTATGTCTGTACGTGATGTTGCCAAGTTAATCAAAAACCTTGGTTCCAGTAAAGCAACTGGCCCTGACGGTATTCCAATTATAGTACTCAAAAAACTTCAACCTGAACTAGAGCCCATACTTACAAAACTGTTTAAACGTTGTCTTAAGGAGAATAGTTTCCCATCTCCCTGGAAAATTTCATCAGTATGCCCTGTATTTAAGAATTCAGGTGATCGCTCATCCCCCTCTCAGTACAGGCCAATAAGTCTCCTGTGCGTCATGAGTAAGTTGCTGGAATCTGTGTTAAATACAGAAGTAATCAACCATCTCAACAAAAATAACCTTCTTAGTGACACTCAATATGGTTTCCGTTCTGCTAGATCTACAGCAGATGTGCTTACAGTTATATCTCATAGGATTAGCAAATCTCTCGACGGAGGCAACCTTTCTAGGGAAATTGCTCTTGACATATCTAAGGCCTTTGATAGGGTATGGCATAAAGGTTTACTTCATAAGATCTCTAGCTATGGTATTGCTGGAAATGTCTTCTCAATTATTAAATCATTTCTTTCTGATAGGTTCATAAGAGTAGTAGTTGAGGGGCAAAAATCAGAAGCTCACAGTATTAATGCCGGTGTCCCTCAGGGGTCCATCCTGGGCCCAACTCTTTTCCTGATCTACATTAATGATCTTCCAAATCACATCCTTACATCATTTGTAGACATTTATGCTGACGACACTACCATTTATGGTCGCACATCTAAGCCAGTAAACGACCAAGTTCTCTCCAATTCTCTCTCCTCTGATCTTGAGCACGTAGTACAAGGGGATAAGTAGTGGGTGGTTACTTTTAATGCATCTAAAACCAAGCTTCTCTCTTTACATCATCAACATTCTGATCCGCATCTGGCATCAATGGAAATGAATGGCTCTCGTCTTCAGGAGGCCTCAAGTTTTGACAAGCTTCTTGGCTTGACCATTACTCCTGATCTTAAATGGAACATGTATATCAAATCTGTTGCCAAGGCCGCTGGAAAAATGGTGGGATCTTTCTATTGATCCGGTAGATATCTCACTGCTGATGCTATTCTCTATCTATATAAGAGCCAGGTACGTCTAAGGATGGAATACTGTTGCCACATCTGGGCAGGAGCTGCTAGAAAGGACTTGTCCTGCCTTGATAGAGTTCAAAATAGACTTCGTAGCCTCGTAGGAGATGTCCTTTTCTCTTCCTTGCAACCTTTATCTCACAGAAGAGATGTTGCGAGTTTGTCTCTGATGTATCGTTATTTTTATGGAAAGTGTTCGACTGAGCTTCAATCTATGGTCCCCCCTCGCCAAACTTTCACAGGAAACACTCGTCTAGCTGTAAACACTATCAATAATTCCCCCCACTCTTTATCTGTGCCTAAACCTAAACGTAGATTCCATGAACAAAGCTTCTTTCTTAGAACTGCACGCCTGTGGAATTGTCTTCCGTTTTCCTGCTTTCCGGCTGTCTATAATATAGTTGTCTTCAAGTCTAACGTAAATAAGTTCTTGATGAGCCGTTCCATATAAGTTATCAAATTTACCAAATTTTCATTACTAATGATTACTATATTGTCCAATTTCTACTGTACACTCTTTAACCCTTATCCTTGAGTGGCCTCTTGGCCTTGATAATGCGGTGTTGCCTATGTAAAAAAAAATTGGACAATATAGTAATCGTTAGTAATGGAAATTCAGTAAATTTGTTAACAAGTGGAACGGTTCATCAAGAACTTATTTACGTTGGACTTGAAGACAACCATATTGGTGTCAGCTGGAAAGCAGGTAAACGGAAGACAGTTGCACAGTTCTAAGAAAGAAACTTTATTCATGAAATCTACGTTTGGGTTTAGGCACAGATAAAGAGCGGGGGAAATTATTGGTAGTGTTTTCAGATAGACGAATGTTTCTCGTGATGTATGTGTTCCATTTCAGTTCAGGAGCGAAGGCCATGCCCAGAAGCTTGTCAAAACATGAAGTCTCCCCAAGACGAGATCCATTTATTTCAATTAATTCCAAAGTGGGATATGAAACAATAACGTGTGTTTTAAGTCAGTGTCTATGATCTTCAACATCCGACACGACATATTTTTTAAGTTACTTGTACGCTTTCAGAATTATTTATTAATACGTTTATTTCATCGTATATTGTGCGATGGTTGATGTCATAATAAAAGAAAATGTCGATACAAATGGTTGCGTTTCCAAATATATCCATCAAATAATTTTTTGACTTTTTTATTATTACTTTTTCAATAGATGATTTCGAGTCGAGACGCAATCGTCCTAAGATGCCCAGCTCCAAACGTTGCTACAAATATGTGTGTACTGAGATAAATATTGATAAATTTTGTTTACTTGTGAAATCATGACCAGCATGTTACTGTTAGATACTGTTCCTCTCTTGATGCGAAGATAAACTTTATCAACAGTTACTACCGTTACTATATGTTACCGCGACATAGGCTGACATATATTCGGTGGGTTTGTAACAGTATTTTGTATAGTTTTTTTTTAATTTTTAATTCACTTTCCCAACAGAGAGTCGGGCACCATTTTAAATTTACAAATATATCTGTATCTTTTTCGAGCTGAATAATATGTTACATTAAATAAAAACACTAAAAAAAATATCCAGTTAGATAGAAAAGTAACTTATCATTCCTTGGATAACATTTATTTGTTATGTATTTGTTTTTTGTTTTTTGACAACTTTTTCGAATCTATTTGTATAGTAATACAAACGCACATGTCTGGTCTTTACTCTCGATAAATTCCTAAGAAACATAAGGATTCTTTAAACTGATGGATGTATATACAAGGATTATAGCAACAAGATAATTACAAAGATCCCAGAGTAATGCATATTCAAACGTATACACTCGACCAAGTGAGACAAAAATAGGCTTGAGATACAGTTCTAAACCCACAACTCGTCCCCCAGTTTGATCCGTGCGGTACGAGCGACCATTTTGCATGAACGCTCGTGTAAAAGTCTGGCAGGGTCAGAAGCCACAATACCATTTTTCAGAATGATGTCAGGTTAGCAACTTCCGTTTCTTCGCTAAAGTTTGATTTATTTCTTGGCTCTCTAATCGAATACGGACTTTCATTATCATGGGTAAATTTTCGGATTTTCAATCATTTTGATGAACTGTATAACAATGTAATTGCTGTCATGCAAATACGTTAAAAACATATGCATTATAAAAGTAATATAATGTCTTTTACGTTTTGCTATCGCCGAATACAACTATGCAATTTACTTTTTACCTGTTATGGTTTCGTAAATGCCTAAAAAGAAAAGCCAACTTTGCATTTTGTGGAAACAAAATATATTGAACAGAAGAGTAAATACAACAAAATAAAGAACGTGGTTATACGTCAGTCCGACTGCCAAATGCGCATGACTTGTGTGCTAACACCGAGAAATATATTCTCCCAGCATCAAACATCACAACATAAACAAAGAGTGGCATATGCAACTTTGTTTGGAGCGATAAAAAAATGCAACACAATAAGAACGTGCACTATCTGGAAATGTTGCTAAAACTATTTTATCTTTCTATTCCATGTCAAAAAAAGGAAACTACGGTAGGCATGCCTAATGTATAATCACCATATTTATCACTTGCCAGATCTTCACAAAAGAACAAATTTCACAACTACTGTCAGAGAAGAGTTTTCCTAATATAACCTTGCTTGTTTTCTTTTGGGGGGGTGTAATTTTCACCCCAAACAAAGCACAGTACCACTTTGAAGTAGAGGGCTACTATCGGGGACATAAGTTGCAGAGATATTATGAAGGGAGATGAGTAGCAAGATGTTTGTTCACATTACACTTGAACTTCTGCATATCAGTACAGTTGAGAAAGCAGAATCCCGGAAGGGAGTTTCAAAGTCTAGCAGTTCTGGGGAGGAAACTCTTGGAGCAAAAGGCTTTCTTACACCTAAGGATCTCTACTGTGAAAGGTGGGACTAAGCTGCTTGTCGGGTTTGTAGAGCGTAGTCACGCCGAGGGGGTACAACTGCTTGTAATTCGTCAGAGCATTCACCATTAAAGTACTTGTAAAACAGGCAGAGGGATGCAACATTTCATCGGTGGGACCGAGGCTGAAGCTTAGATGACTCAGGAGCTATCAGGTTCTCGACTCTCTTTTGAACTTAGCCCAGGAGTGAGAGACAAGCAGCAGATGCACCAGCCCAAATGTGACAACAGTACTCTATACATGGGCGAATGTTGGCCTTATAGAGGTACATGATACTTTCAGGCGTAAGTAGTTTTCTAGCACGGCAGAGAGAGCCCACCTTCTTGGCAATGCTCTCAATGTATCTACTCCAGTTCATGTTCCCTGTAAACGTTAGGCCGAGGAGTTTAAAAGAAGTAATTTCAGAAGTTAGATACAATGTCAGTGTTAATGGAGGGTAAAATCCAGCTCCTACAAAAAGGGATACATGTTATGGAGACAAAAATAAATGGGTCAGTCTATAACGATCTTCACCGTATCGAACGATGAAAACTAAGACAAAGACGAAGTGAAGCTGTTTCAAAGCTGGTGTCTTTTTGAAAATTAAAAACCGAATTTCGTACTATTTTCACATTCTCTGTGTGTATGTGTGTATCTTTTAATAACAAAACAATTATTTTATCAATGAATTTCTAGCCGAATATCATAGTATTATATTATGTTCCACACAAACGCACCCTACAACCCTCATATTTACATTTCCATGTGTATTTGTTTTAGAACAGTCACCCGTAATGACCTGTTATTAATCTTTGAAAATTCACATATCAAAACCATTTTTTTTTCTTAACTTTTTACTTGTGTATGTGATTTCTATCATTTAATTTATCATTTGGACATGTATTCTGGTATTTTTCTTTGCGGCATATCGACATTTTTTCTTTTGTGAGAATGCACACTTTTTTTCATTGTGTGTATGTGAGTATTTCGTCTAGTTTTTTTTGTTTGACACTGTTCGTATGTGTGTGTGCGTTTCTTTTTCTTGTTCCTTCTTAATTATTTTTTTATTTCGTCAAGCATTTTTTTGTTTTTGTTTTTTCCAATGGACCCTTCCGTTGTGTTTTTCCGTGGTAACGCAAAGTTCTTTTTTTTTCAATTTATTCATGTTAAATAAAAGTGGTTACAGTAACCAAATTCACCTGCATGTTGTATAGTTGGGCGTTCATATTGGGGAGAGATGGGATACATATATACGATGGTGATGAGTTAGAGAAGACATTAGACATTTATACAGTCTGTGGTGTCTTATACATATATCGTAGAGAGGAGGGGGTGATCAGTGCTTATAACACAAGAGGGGGACAGTCATTACTTATGATGGACAGAGACATTACTTATGATGAGTTATTCAAAGTTCATTAAAGATGATTACACATTATCTTCGTTGTAGAAGAACGACACGAAGACGGCAGTTACAAAAATATGATGATGTTCTTTCATTCTATTTGACCGGTCGAAATGATGATGACATCCAGGAATTCAAAGATGTTTCTACATTTAACACTTTCTCCCTCGCTTCAATAGGGACCCTCCTCTGACCATGTCAGCTCTGTCCTCTATCTTCGTCCTCAACTCTGTCAAACTAATCTTCGACTCTAACTCCTATATTGAGAATTCATTTCTGCCATGACGTCATACGTGTGTCCAAAAACGTGATCGACCCACGTGGCCTGAACATGCGTGGTTTGGCACGTTTCCAAACCATTTCTGCAGACAAAGAATTCTCACTCCTATTTTTTCCGAACCTATTTTTCAACATATTTAAATTGCGCTGTTCTGTAATTTCTAGCTGACCTTATTTTAATTCAGTTTTGATAAAAAGAATTGAAAAATCAAAATTCCTTTTACAACTATATATCTAAACTATTTTATCTGAAACTGAACAATGCGAAATCCCACATTCTATTTCTGAATCTATTTCTGAACCTTGCTTACAAAGTTCGAATCTCGGTCTATCCTAATTTCATTTTCACTTTCCTAATGTTGTTCTTACTTACAAGGAAAGGGGAACCTTTTCTTGTAACACGGCACCAGAGTAACCACCATACCCCGCCTTCAGTTAAAAGGCCAACGGACGGTATTTCATTGGCTTGTCGCTTATTGACTTTGACATAATATGAGGAGTCATTAAAATATCAAATTATAACTGTAAAATCGAATGAAGCATAAAAAACATACAAGAACCTATTCACTTCATATTCTTTGCATTTGATCTCCAAGAAATTTCAGACGTTATAGATCAGTGATGTAGTTACCAAAGAGTCACTATAGTAAAGAACCGTGTGTAGTTTCGTCAGTGTATATCCGTCTGTGAACCAAGAATGAACAAGTATAAAGTTCTTCGCCGAATCAGAAAGAAATCACGCTAATCGATTTTTATAATGTGTTCTTTCTTTATTTCATGCCTGCTCTCTATACGAATTCATACGTTTTTTTACTTCTCTTTTCTGTTCTTTTTTTAATCTTCGAGTTTGGGAGGTTTTATTTTCTGTGTATTTGAAGTTTTAAACATCCAGCATTTTTTGTTGATTTTGTTGTTATTGTTGTTGCTGTTTAGACGTTTCCTCCACCCATCTCCCATCCGGCGTGATTTTTTGTGTCTGACTACCCTCTAAACTTCTAATAATGAAAATGGAAAAATGTAAAGTCGATGTTTTTCTCTTTCGCTAATCAGAATGAGTCGTGTGTATTTTAATTCGTGACAAGTAAGTATTTTCCTATCTTAACTATAAAAAAACAAAAAACATTGAAAGCAAATACTATGTCAGACACACTTCGCCGTCTGAAATTATTTGTAAAGAAATCCTCATTTGAAAGAAATAATTAATGATAGATACAAAGAAAATATTAAAAAAATATATATATACAAATAAAATTCCTGATATAATTCCGTGATTTCATATGAAAAGCATAAGTTTTCTCCGTCAGTTTTTGAATGTGGATGTGCACTAGTTTAAAATACATATTTAACAAGTGAAGCATGCATGGTCCCTCATGAGTGCACAGCGAACGAAGTACAAGAGAAATCACTACGTACAGTCACCCCCACACATATTTACCAAAAGTCCCCAGGGGGCATCAAGTCCTGGTAACAAACAGTGCAGTTTTAGGCCTTAGCATACGTAAATTTAAGTTCTGCACTATGCCAAAAAGAAATGACTAAGTCCATCATTTGCCTTCGACATATAGCCCCACAAGTTCCCAAGGCCTAAACATATTTAAATTTGAATTCAGCACCTTGCAAAACTACGAAATAGACATACACAGAAAATTTTGGACAAATATGGTAAAATAGTCCCAAAAATGGAGTGTTTTTATTAGCCCTAAAAGAGCCCCTGGGGCACACTCAAGAGTTATCACAAAGTATAGACAAACAAAATTATATAGAAATTAGTTAGTTACAAGTTTTCAGAAAATTTGATAAAACTCCAAGGCATCAATGTTTTCGATAAACACAAAAGTTTAAATTTTAGCCATTTTACCAAGAACGGCACCCCTAGGGGGCAACAGGAGTTTTCCCGAACACCCGTTCTGTTACTTCTTTTAAACATTCTGTTAATGTTTGTGCAAATTTTCAAAAACTTCCAAGGCTTAGTTATTGAAAAATGTACGAACAGACGAACGAACGAACGGACAAGAGTGAAACTAAAATTAAAGCCTCGTTCTGTACGTCACAAATTAGTTACGAGGGATATTATTTTTTAAATCACTTGCTTCAATTGCCAGCGAAATGTATATAAATAAAACAGTAGATCTATGTGCGTGTGTGTGTGTCTGTATTTCTGTGTTAAAATATTTAACCGATAAACTCTAAAACTACTGGTCACGTAACACTGAAATAAATACGGAATAGAAAATGAAGATGGTTTATAACGAATAAAACTTAAGTTGGATGGATAAATTACACGCACGCAAAATGAAATGCAAGATATTTATTTCTATTTGCCGACATATTCCTATTGTTTTTGCGCATATGCACATTCATTTATACCTTCAGTTGATTTAATTTGAAATCTTTCTTATCTATCAGTCGATAGCACCAACAGTAGGGAACGCCGTTGAAATGCTAAATGTTTTGGTTTTAATTCTAGCTGATGTCATTTTTTTTAATCTTTTGAAAATAGTGCTATATAGTATTAGATATAATACTATATAGTATTAGATATAATACTATATAGTATTAGATATAATTCTATATAGTATTAGATGTAATATTATATAGTATTAGATATAATACTATATAGTAT
Organism: Euprymna scolopes; assembly: GCF_053919585.1. Taxonomy (NCBI): domain Eukaryota; kingdom Metazoa; phylum Mollusca; class Cephalopoda; order Sepiida; family Sepiolidae; genus Euprymna; species Euprymna scolopes. The sequence continues at coordinate 121,306,690 of NC_136488.1, forward strand.
TAGATGTAATATTATATAGTATTAGATATAATACTATATAGTATTAGATGTAATATTATATAGTATTAGATATAATACTATATAGTATTAGATGTAATATTATATAGTATTAGATGTAATATTATATAGTATTAGATATAATACTATATAGTATTAGATGTAATATTATATAGTATTAGATGTAATATTATATAGTATTAGATGTAATACGATATTCAACAGAAAATTTTCTCTGTAATAATAAATACAAAATCTGCATGAATTAAAATATATTTAAGCGTATTTTACGACAAAGTAAGGCCGGGCATCTCCCCTTCCCCACTAGTTAAATATTAATTCTACAATTTGTCCCTAAAGTACAGATGATTATTATTGGCTCACAAGGAGCTTGAACACAGGTCTTCAGAGATCTTTCCCTGAAAACAGCCTGTGATGTTCACTGGAAGCTGAGTGACAACAAGTCTCCCAAAGTTTCCATTACTCTCCACCTCTTTCGATAACATTTGCAAATAAATTTGCATTATCGCAACTGCTGCTTGCGACTGATTTCTCAGCAGCTATTGGTCATTGCTAGGAGTTGAGTGGCAATAAGTCTCCTCAAGGTCCCAGTTCTCTTCGCACTTATTCGGCTGATGTCTGGTCAGTTCATCTGTCTTTCCTTCCTCCTTGAGTCTACTTGGTTATTTCGTCTCGGTCTTTTTTTCTTGGGGGGAGCAGTGACGTGGCAGTGGGGGTAGAGTTGGTTTAGAGAACTTATAGATATGCTGTTTCAGTGTTCTTGGTTCCATGTAGTTTCATGCTTTGCCTTTGCAGCAGTTTGTCTGGCCCGCACTTGTTGCTCCTGTGTGTTAGTTTCCAAATTCAAGGGTTTTTCTTAATATTTCAGTTGTTTTCATAATTGTTGTTCGTTGTATTTTTGGAGTCATTCCTTTGATTCCAATTTCTCCCATTCTTTTTTCAAAGGTTTTAGGGATTGTTCCTGGTGCTCATTATTATTATTATTATTATTATTATTATTATTATTATTATTATTATTATTTTCTTCTTCGTGGAGCTTACGAAGCTCGTACCTCAGTACGGGAAAGGTTTGGCTAGAACACAAAAAGGAATGGCGCAAAATCAACGTTGGTTTATTTTCAATTCTGTGCCTGACATGTTTTAGTTTATCACACGAAGAGGTAGACATCTTCTCCTAGATTTTCACCAGAGCTGTGTTAAGCGAGAAGCTTTGCTATTACCACGTTTTTACTGCCCCTACCAAAGTGAGGAGGAAGGGTTGAATTTTCGAGATGATGATGATGATGATGATGATGATGATGATGATGATCTCTTACCGTTTTTGATAAGTACGCGTCCACATATACTTGCTCCTCGTTGCTCCTCGTACAAAGTCAGGTTAATTGAAAAAAAAGAACATACTTCTTCCTTTAGTTCCCAGCTTAAATGAAAGTCTTTCTCTTTTTATTCATTTTTATTTCTTATTTATTTATTTTTGACTTTTCTCCTGTTCATTATGTTTTACTATTTTTATTTACGCATGAATAATTTTTACCTTATTGTCAACCAATTATAATCACACTTGGGCACCTTCAAGGAACGTAAACGCCATCTTTCTTTGGCAACGCGCACTTTGTCACCGGATGACATGTGTTAAATTAAAAAAAAAAAGCAATCAATGATCAACACAGGAAAGGAATTGCCAGCAATGTAATGCGTAAAAAAATGACGACAATCTCTGAATGTACTTTAATTAATGCATACGAAGACGACTATAAGTCTTCTTTAATGAATGCGAATAAGAATCCACACATCCGTATATACTCTTATATACATATTCATACATATATAATATTTGGACGCTCAAAAAGTTTCATTAAGTGAAGAACGAAAACGAAGATTTTCTGCAAACTTGAAACAATCACACACACGCACAAACACACACGCGCACGCACATATATATATATATGCATATGTATATATATATATTATTTATTTCTCTCATTGCTCTATGTAGTACATTGAGCTTTTTATCTTAAGTTCAAATTATAAGGTAATATCTACATGCATCTTAACATATATATTTAAATATATATATATATATATATATATCATACATACATACATACATATACATATATGCATACATACATATATATATATATGTATGTATGCATATATGTATATGTATATATGTATGTATGAATAATATATATATATATTTAAATACATACATATATATATATTTATATTTAAATACATACATACATATATATATGTATGTATGTATGATTGTATGTATATACATATATATATATATATATATGTATGTATGTATGTATGTATGTATGTATATATATATATATATATATATATATATATATATATATATATATATATATATATATATATATAGCCATCCACATACTGCTTCGTTGTATCATAGCTTTTCAATGTCGCTGATCGACGACTGTTTTCATCCGGGCTCGAACGTGTCATCGTCTCGTAAAAAGAAATCTAGTGTAAAGCTACATCTAAATACGGATATAAACATTCATACCTGCCGCATTCGTGTTTAAAAAATGGTTTTTAATTATCGCTAATGGCATATATATATGTGTGTGTGTGTGTGTGTGTGTGTGTGTGTGTGTGTGTGTGTGTGTGTGTGTGTGTTTTTAAGTGTTCATATATACAGACAGATATATATATATGTATATATATATATGTATATATATATATGTGTTTTTTAATGTGGAGAAAAGGAACAAAAATAAAAATTGTCTCAGTTGTGAAGGATTTCTCCTCTATTGACAGAGAACAAGAAAATGAAGTGTTGATCTGAAGAACAGATACTACACTTTGAGATATTAAATTGTTTATTCACAGGAAAAAAATACAATTGGGAAAATGAACAAAATCTTAGGCACAAGGCCAACTCAAAAAGAAGGGGGGATGGTGAGGTTGGTTGATCCATCTTGTCTCTGTTGTAAATTTTAAATGATTTTTCACTCGGTCAGCCTCTTTTATCATGGTTACTCCTTTACATTTATATTTATGTGTGTGTGTGTGGTGGAAGGTGGATGCCTACTTAAATCCAATTTTAAAACATTTTTTATTTATATCAAAAAATACAAAAAAGATAACAATCCGAGCAGATAATTGTTACCCTCATTTAAAATGCTCTTTTTGGCAGAGGAAGTCAACAAATTACGGGCTGGCGCGTAGCTCCTCGCGTCCTTCCACGCAACCTGGGGAATTTTTTTTTTTTTAATTAATTTATCACGATCGAATAACAAAGCTAACCGCAGAAGGGGAACGTCACATATATAAAACGTGCTAATGTTGTCGAATAAACTGCTCACTGTGAGACCAACGACTATTACTAATTAAAAATTCAATAATTTTAGTCGCACGGAGACATTCATATGATGTATTTTTAATTCTAAAATATTCAAACTGCCCTGCCATATATATACAATTTGAATAAACAAACTGTTTTGAAACAAGTTCAGATGAAAATATTTTATAAAAACCACAATGTTTTGTTTTTGTTTTTTTTAATCTTGACGACTTTGCTATTCCATATGCCAACGAATGTTTTAACTTTACTTTTTACTTAACTTGTTTAATGTTATAACGGTTAACAACTTTATTCAAATAACGGAATACCCAAAGAATACTGAAATAATTTAAACTAGCAAGACCTGTGGAAATTCCACAGGTGATTCATTCATATGTAATACATTGATGTTGACATCCTGTAGATGTTCAGCGTAAGCGGAGACGCTCTGATATTATTATAGCACTTTTGTTAAAACTGCAAAAGTATGGAAGGGACGCCCAGCGTAGCCCGGTCGTAAAATACGCTTAAATATCATATTTTAATTTTTTTTTAATTGCGTTTACATTATCATAGAGTTAATGTCCTATCTATTTTTATATATAATAAAGATGCGATTTCAAATATATATATATATATATATATATTTTCATATGTATGAATAAAAATCAATACGAAAAATATATGAATGTTTATATCTTTTCTGTATATATTTCCTGTGTGTTGACGTGTAGGAATACAAAAAGTATTTTGAAAAAAGCAAGAATGTTTCCTTCAAAAGCACATTATTTTCGACCGATCCTCGATCTTCCTCAGTGTGAAATATATATATATATATATATATATATATATATATATATATATATATATATATATATATGTATACATACATATGACTTGGGTGTATCAGCTTAAATCGAAACCGAAACCAAAACTTATGAAGAATTCTTGGTAATATTATTTAAAAAAAAAAATAAATGACGTGAGTACTAGCAGCTATAATCTAATCCGAAACCAACAATTATGAAGAATTCTTGGTAAAATTATTTATTACAAGAAATGAAAGCCCATAACAATTAAATGACAGTCAATCGGATGTAAGCGTGACACAAAAAATAAATAACAAACACACTATCCTATTAATATATAGATGAAATTCTAAAAGTTGGATTCGATCAATAAGAATAAAAATCCGGCATGCCAGATATGTTTTAAATGCATATTATTTCGTTACGTAATTATTTCGTCTTCAAAAACGAAAACTTGAAACTATTTATGACATTTTAATTTCACGATTTTATGAAACGCCGTATCGATTTTCTTGAAAACCTCTTTTGATGACACATATTTCGTCATTGATTTATTTTCAAAAAATGTAAATTTTCAAAAAATGTAAATTGATGCGCTCAATTATTTATCGTGTGTTCCAATCAAGGTCGTTTGCATTTCTGAGCAACTCAAAAAATATAGATGTTGTAATCAAAACTATTCCTCACTTTGGCAGTGACTTTCCTTACACCATTTACACTACCTTCAACACTGTGTATTTTTGCAACCGAAAAGTGATGTTAATAAGAGTATCCTTGTAATACAGCGTGGCAAGCACGACCTTTCCGCTGGTAGCTTGTGGTACATAGGAGTGTATAAGCCAGTCATATTTATGTATGAATATTATACGCGTCGTGTAGTGTATATTGTCTTTAACGATGTATGCATAATACCAATTCTTGTATAGAGGTGTACTTTGGTGTATAAAACATCCATAACAGTTCAAAAGCACTCGTCCCTCTACAGCCACTACCAACATTTCCTCTACTCTCTATAAGCGCCTAAATCTAAGCACAAATTCAATGAACAAAGTTCTTTTTTTTTAAATGTTCGTCTGGGGAACTCTGTTCCACTGGCCTGATTCCCAGCTGGCTGCAACATTATCGTCTTCAAGTCAAATGTAAACAAGTTCTTGATGTCCCACCCTTAAAATAGTCAAATTCTTCCAAGTTTCCACCACTGACGGTTACTGAACTGTTATCTCAGTGACAACTTAAAACTTATTAATCCTTATCCTCGAGTGACCTTCGGGCCTTGATAAGCGATGACTGCCATGTAAAAAATATTAACAGTTCACATGATGTAAATACACAATGACCGTTCGATAACAGACTACTAACCGCATCACAGTGTGGTGCACATTCGTATTTATAATACCGTCGGATTTTCTTCTTGTCGCTAGTTCACCTCGTCTTTTGGACAGTGAAAAAAAAACCTCTAATTTAATTGCATGCGGCTAACACCGAGAAAACTTCTAGTTATATTCACTGTAGCTTTTATTCGCATTCATCAGGTTTCTGCGGCCCTCGGAGTCGCAATCTACATTACTTGATTTTCTTACAGCTAGCGTTCTATTTAGCTAACATGATGTAAAATTACGACTCATCGCCGAGCGGATTTCTCGAGCACTAAAACGCCTCTTTCAACAACTTGTCGTATACATACATATATATGTGTGTGTGTTTCTGATTACGTAGCTTTTATGTCTGCATAAGGTGCTAAACTAGTTTTGTCATTATGAATTGCATTATTTAAGTTTATTATTGTTTCAAACTTTAATTTGTTTCACTTTGGTTTAGCTATGCAAACTGCATAGTTAAACTAATTAAATTATCTGAATTTTCACATCGCATGGTCACAATCTGTTACAACGTGCACTAAATAACAGATAAGAGCAGTGATTTGATTGTACATTTGGATTCGCTTCCAAAGATGTTACTTTTCAATTTCTGTAATTGTTCTCTAAGAAGAGATGTCGCTTTAATTTTTTTATCCGTCGAATGAAATTGATGCGTCCATACGCGATGGCGCCCGGATACCACATGTCATTTGACTCGCACAGAAATTTTGTTGATGATTTCGTATACATGTGCATAAAACATGAGATGAGGAGCATAGGTTGCCTACCGTCACCGTGTAATTAAAGAGTGGCGTCATGAATAAGGTTCAATCATTCGTATTAGACCATGATTGCGTCATGGGACAGACAATGAATGGTGTCCCCGCCGCTAGCACTACTGACGAGCCTCTCATTAAGGACCAGTAGGCCTCACTTCACAACATATTCCTGTCCAAGCTGCTGAAGGCGTGTGTGAAAGATATACAATTTTCAAAATTTTATCTTTTACAAGGAAATAAGTGAGTGGAAAATAATTCAAGGTTTTCTTTGTTTGATAAAATGCGTAAACAATCATTAAGGAACGGTTAGTACAAATGCAAATTCACGCATTCGTTTTTTTTTGTTTTTTTTTTTTTCCTTCAATTCTATTTAAATGTGATGAAATAATTCTATGTAAGGCTACGGACGGAATTTTATATGAAACGAAACTTATTTTAAAAATCGATTGTTCAATAAGCATACAAGAAATGTTGGATATGTATTTTTCAAATTATTAATTGGAAAATAGATCGCTCGAAAACTATTTATTGCTGTTCAATATCTATAACTTTCTCCATAGATTGGGAGAACATAATGCACTAAGAAAAAAGTTACTTGTTTATTTTAACGCATCTAAAGATAACGGCATGAACTGGCAACCTAAATGTCCCAAGTTCGAATCTAGTAAGTTCTATAGTATCACATTTACTTAGAAATGTGGTCCCTCCTACAAGAATGTCAATAATGGAGTCAAGTCGGTCAACAAAGGTGTACTATATTGATTAGTACGAATTTACTTAAAAGCTTCTAAAACCAAGCTTCTCTCTTTTCACCACCATAGCCCGTGTAACGTTACCCAACACATTGTAGGCTCAGTTTCAAGGAAAACAAATAACTTAACTCGTTTTTTTCTTGTTCGCTGTACAAGGGCACTTATTTTCTCATTTTTCTGTCGCGTGACTTCTCGTCACCCCGCAACATGGGACATACGATTAATCAAATTAACCCCCACATGGGGCATACGACTTAATCAAATCTGTTGCTAATGTTGATGAAAAGTTGTCGCGTCACTCTACCCCTCCAGAAAGCAGCTAACTCTTGATGCATGCCTCTATATGTATAAAAGTCATATTTGTCTTAGCACTGCTATCATATCTGGGGCGTTATCATTCGGGATACTCTACCTTAGCATCAAGTTCAGTTCGTCCCCACTTTCAAACAGATGTGTTAATTTATTTATTACGGACACTTGTCCTCATCTTTCTTAGTTGTTGTTTCATGACGTTTCCGCCAACTATTCCTCTGGCCTTCGCCAGGTGATAACTGCGACGGGATAGAAACTCCGAATCTCCTAACTGAATTCTCAGCATTTACTGCCATCCATAGTTGTTGTCGCTTCACCAAGTAAGCTTCTGGCCGGTTTTGGTTAGGATTTAAACCGCTATCTTCAGACAAGTTTCACCGTCGGGGCCCGTGCGGCAGTGCATAGAGACGTTGAATCTCTATGGTTCCAGGTGAAAATTGTCTGAAGATAGCGATTTTAATCCTACCCAAGCCAGCCAAAGGCTTACTTGGTGAGGCGACAACAACTATGGATGGCAGTAATTGCTGAGAGTGCATTTAGGAGATTCGGAGTTCCTATCCCGTCGCGGTTACCACGTTTTGTTTGGAAGGGCAGAGAAATAGTTGGCCGAAACATCGTGAAACAACAACTAAGAAAGATGAGGATAATAGTCCGCAATAAATAAATTAATTAATAATACTCATCTCAATAAAGAATTCCAGTTAATTACTGCATAGTAGATTTGTTGTTAAACTCTCTCTGTCTACTATACCGTTATGTCTGTGATAAGTGATGGATTAAACTTTAATCCCTAAGACCTTTTGGAAAATATTCACAACAATAACTAGTCATGCTACAACCACAAAAAGGTAATTTACTTCCCTCCCTCCCTCCCTCTCTCTCTCTCCATCCCTCTACTAAATACCAAGCAGAACATATGTGAGCAAAGTTTATTTCCTAAAACACCCAAACCGACTACAGCATCGTCGTTGTCAAGTCTAATGCGAACAAACTTGTTGAACCGTAATTTTGGAAAATCAAGTCCTGCTAAATAATATTCTGCCCATTCCACCCACTGTTTGCAATTATCTGATGCGGGCGATCATCGACATACCAACAAGTATTTTAGGTCTTAACCTTGAGTGATCACAGAGCCTTGATAAAAGATGACCCATTAGTAAATAAATCACTTTCGTCATGGGCATTTTCAGAAAGACCTAAAGTAATTTTGAACCCTGTAGAGTTTCAGTTCTGACGCAGAATGAAAACTAGTAATTTTATTTTTAAAAAAATATTTATTCATAATTGATGACAATTTTTTTTATAATAATAGTAACATTTTGTTCAAACTAGTGAAACCTGCAGAAATTCCACAAAGGACTCATTCGTATGTAATATGTTGATGTTGGCATTCTGTAGATGTTCAGCGTTAATGGAGATGCTCTGATATTATTGTAGCTTTTTTTGTTAAAACTGCAAAAGTATTTATCTAAGCTAGCAGGGACGCCCGACATATCGCGGTCGTAAAGTACGCTTAAATATGATATTTTAATTCTTGCAGATTCCGTATATACAATTAGTTAATGTTCTATCGAAAAATATATATATCCATATGACTTGGGTTCATCAGCTTGAATCGAAACCGAAACCAAAACATATGAAAAAAAAAAGATATATACATATATATATATATATATATATATATATATATATATATATATAACTTGAGTTCCCTCAACTATAATCGAGAGCGAAACCGAAACAAAAACTTATGAAGAATTCTTGGTAAAATTAAAGGAAATGGAAGTCCATAACAATTAAACGACAGTCACTCGGATCTAAGCATTGTACACAAAATATTTAAATTCAGTAACAAAATATATTCCAGTATATAATACACATGTATCATATCAAATATCTATATAATACACATGTATCATATCAAATATCTATATAATACACATGTATCATATCAACTAAACATTATAAATAACAATGTAAGGCGTGTTAAATGTGGTAACTAAGGATCGGAAAAACATCGTATTCCACATCGTAACCTGGAAAAACCGTATCCTAGTGCCACCGTATCCCGAGGTTCTACTGTAACACACGCTATCCTATTAAAATAGTAGATAAGAATGTTAAGAAGAAGTAGAAGAGGGTGTAATTTTTTATAATAAAAGAGTATCAAGTAATGTTTATGTTCATGATGTTTTGTAAATTACTTTCTGAAGAAAAAACGACACTTCTCAAATTTTTTTTTTTTTTTTTTTTTTTTTTTTTACAAAGGCATCACCACATTATCAAGGCCCAGAGGCCACTCAAGGATAAGGGTTAAAGAGTGTACAGTAGAAGTTGGTCAATATAGTAATCATTAGTAATGAAAATTTGGTAAATTTAATAACTTATATGGAACGGCTCATCAAGAACTTATTTACTTTAGACTTGAACAAAACCATATTGTAGTCAGCCGGAAAGCAGGAAAACGGAAGACAATTCCACAGGCGTGCAGTTCTAAGAAAGAAGCTTTGTTCATGGAATCTACGTTTAGGTTTAGGCACAGATAAAGAGTGGGGGAAATTATTGATAGTGTTTACAGCTAGACGAGTGTTTCTTGTGAAAGTTTGGCGAGGGGGGACCATAGATTGAAGCTCAGTTGAACACTTTCCATGAAAATAACGATACATCAGAGACAAACTCGCAACATCTCTTCTGTGAGATAGAGGTTGCAAGGAGGAGAAAAGGACATCTCCTACGAGGCTACGAAGTCTATTTTGAACTCTATCAAGGCAGGACAAGTTCTTTCTAGCAGCTCCTGCCCAGATGTGGCAACAGTATTCCATCCTTGGACGTACCTGGCTCTTATATAGATAGAGAATAGCATCAGCAGTGAGATATCTACTGGATCGATAGAAAGATCCCACCATTTTTCCAGCGGCCTTGGCAACAGATTTGATATACGTGTTCCATTTAAGATCAGGAGTAATGGTCAAGCCCAGAAGCTTGTCAAAACTTGAGGCCTCCTGAAGACGAGAGCCATTCATTTCAATTGATGACAAATGTGGATTAGAATGTTGATGATGTAAAGAGAGAAGCTTGGTTTTAGATGCATTAAAAGTAACCAGCCACTCCTTTCCCCATTGTACTACGTGCTCAAGATCAGAGGAGAGAGAATTGGAGAGAACTTGCTCGTTTACTGTCTTAGATGTGGTACCATAAATGGTAGTGTCGTCAGCATAAATGTCTACAAATGATGTAAGGATATGATTTGGAAGATCATTAATGTAGATCAGGAAAAGAGTTGGGCCCAGGATGGATCCCTGAGGGACACCGGCATTAATATTGTGAGCTTCTGATTTTTGCCCCTCAACTACTACTCTTATGAATCTATCAGAAAGAAATGATTTAATAATTGAGAAGACTTTTCCAGCTATACCATATCTAGCGATCTTATGAAGTAAACCTTTATGCCATACCCTATCAAAGGCTTTAGATATGTCAAGAGCAATTGCCCTAGAAAGATTGCCACCGTCGAGAGATTTGCTAATCCTATGCGATATAACTGTAAGGACATCTGCTGTAGATCTAGCAGAACGGAAACCATATTGAGTGTCACTAAGAAGGTTATTTTTGTTGAGATGTTTGATTACTTCTGTATTTAATACAGATTCTAGCAACTTACTCATGACGCACAGGAGACTTATTGGCCTGTACTGAGAGGGGGATGAGCGATCACCTGAATTCTTAAATACAGGGCATACTGATGAGATTTTCCAGGGAGATGGGAAACTATTCTCCTTAAGACAACGTTTAAACAGTTTTGTAAGTATGGGCGCTAGTTCAGGTTGAAGTTTTTTGAGTACTATGATTGGAATACCATCAGGGCCAGTTGCTTTACTGGAATCAAGGTTTTTGATTAGTTTGGCAACATCACGTACAGATATACGTATATCACATAGCGTGTTTTCTGATACAAGAGGAAATATTGGGGGTTGGCGGTCTTGGTCGCAAAGGGTAGAATTAGCTGCAAAGTTCTTGACAAAGAGTTTGGCTTTGTCTGATGCTGACGAGATTACCTCAGATCCATTGATAATAGTTGGGATGGAGCACACGCTTCTGTTCAGGATTCTGTTTGCTATTTGCCAAAACTGGTGGGAACCAAGCCGCTGCTCAGCTACTTTGGACTTAACAGATTGAGCATACAACTTTCTTGCGTTCCTTATTACATTCTTACAATGGTTGCTGGCAGTCCTGAAAACGGCTTTAGTTTCCATACATCTATTACGTTTGAAGCAGTGGAAAAAGTGATTTCTGTGCGCAATGGCAGCAGCACATTCTGGAGAGAACCATGGCTGGCTGTTAGGTTTTTGCTGAAACTTTTTAGAGGGTATGAAATGGTCAATACCTACAATTAACCATTCAGTTAGGTCTAATACTATAGAGGACACATCCTTTTTAAACATGGAATGCAGAGGTAGATCAGATATAAATGTACGGAAGCTATCCCAGTCAGCCTTAGTGTATCGATATACTGTACGATGAAGAGGTACGTCTGGGGACTTATTACATTTCATTTTTATCTTAATTGATACAACAGAGTGGTCGGAAGATCCAAGAGGCGACAGAACAGAAACTGAACATAGTTCAGGGCAAGTTGTGAGAAAAAGGTCTAGTAGGCTCGCATACTGGCCGTCATTATCGGGCACACGGGTAGGTTCCTGAACAATCTGAGTGAGGTCATAGGCAATGGAGAAATCATGACAGAACCTCCCCTCATCATCGGTCTTGTTTGAGTGGGTCAACCATTCGACGTTGTGAACATTGAAGTCTCCACATACGTGAATGTTAGCTGAAGGATAAGTAGAAAGGACTTGGTCAATTTTCTCAGATATGCTTTGAAAGATAGTAACTCCGCTGTTGTGGGGGCGATAGAGAGTAAATATAAATGCAGTAGTGTGAGCTAAAGCAACCCGGAAGCACATATAAGGTAAGTTAGGATCTTCCCTGGAGATGTCCCTCCCACATGGAAAGCTATCTTTAATATAGGCACATATTCCATGCCCATGGCGATCTTGGGGGTCAGATTTAGAAGTTAAGTTAGAGTATCCTGTAATTGCAAACTCATCAAGGGAAATAGCCTGTCCAATGCCAGTTTCACTTAAAAATAAAAGGTCTGGTTTAGTCTCCTGTAATTGGGTTTCAACCTCTGGAAGGTTAGAACGTAGACCCCTGATGTTGGAGAAGGAGACATGGTAGTAGGGGTCTACGTTGGAAGTTGGAGAACCGGGTTTAATCGTGTATTTTTTCTTGAAACTTGTCATGATGAAATTTTGGAATTTGTGGACTAGGTCGACAGATTTACTTAGAGCAGGACAGAGAGGGGAAACTAAGAGAGAAAAAGAAACGAAGAATTTTTTTTTTTTTTTTTTTTTGTACCACATGATAAGGTAAAGCCGTAACAATTACCCACTAGTATGGCATCGAGAGGCCCCACCAGAAGCTACTGCATGGTCCAGATTCCATTCACCAAATGGCAATACAGCAGCCCCAGTACTTTGCACCTGCTGATAGGACAGCCTCCTTAGTGGTTAATCCAAGGTTCGGGTCCCTGACTATCAGGCGGATAACGTCAGCCCAGACAAAACGTTTACCTCCAGCACCCATGTCGGAAGAATAATACTTCTCACTACACAATCCGCAGGGCTACACACGCACACATATATGAACTATTTACTAGAAAAAAAAGTTATAAAAGTATATATATATATATATATATGTATATATATATATATATATATATATATATATATATATATTAATTTATAAAATATATATGGCGATTTAGCTACACTGAATATTCTGCGTTTCATCCACTATAGGATTCGTCAGGATTATGCGCGTCAGGATTATGCGCAATTCAATCTTACATGAAATATTAATCACCGATTAAGGTCGCAGGGCATTCAAAAACGTGGATTATTTAAAAAAAAAAAAAGAAGTTTTTGCCGGCATTTCATTTTTATTCTTGGTAAATAGATAAAAGTTATGAAAGAAATAACATTTATCATATATCATTCAAACACGGTAGTGTTTGGGCATATAGTTAAGTGGCACTTTTAGTCATTTAGAACTGCTTTAAAGCTTCATCACTCACTCATTTTCGGATCAAATTTCAAACAATTATTACAGTTTACATATCACATTGTCCGCTATATTGTGACAAAAGAATTTTCAATATTCTTTCAGTAAAAGAAAATTTATGATGAATTTACTGGTGTTCAAAATCCGTAGAAAACGAAAGGAGGTAAGCGACGTTTTTTATGACTGGTTTCCATAGCAACCACATCGCTTCAGTCACTACTATTGCTCCAATTCGCCGCTCTCGCGAAAAGAGAAGTTACAAGTAGAGCAGAGAGAATGAAATAATGAAAGGGATATAATTGGACGATTTTACTGAAAGCAGACGAGTGCCGTTGTTACATATGTGTATGTTATGTTTATGGGCGCCAAAAAATAAGACTGAAATTAAACAAAGTACAAGTTCATTTACTAGAAGCCTGGAAAAATCATGGATTACAATAGAAAAATGCGAGCACGAAAAGCAATATGGTTAAGCTTAAACATGGAAAAGTAAAGGACTAGTTGTTAAAAATGGAAAAGAAAAGGACAATATATTCTAGTAAGCAATACAATAAACGTATAACTTGAAATATTGCAGCATTAAGATTTTTTATAACATTAACGAGTAAATATGTCGCGTGTTTACAAGAATTTAATTATGTTTCGACCACATACCTCTTTAATTCATGCACTAAAAGCGTTTTGATTTTTACATTTTATACTATGATACATGTCTAACTATCCGTTTCTATTTACGATATTCCGATTTCTCTATACACATTTTTTTCAGAAATTCTTGTCGGAAGAATAATACTTCTCACTACACAATCCGCAGGGCTACACACGCACACATATATGAACTATTTACTAGAAAAAAAAGTTATAAAAGTATATATATATATATATATATATGTATATATATATATATATATATATATATATATATATATATTAATTTATAAAATATATATGGCGATTTAGCTACACTGAATATTCTGCGTTTCATCCACTATAGGATTCGTCAGGATTATGCGCGAATTTTGTGGTTGTTTCTTGTTTTTATATATGTTGAGGATTTTTAGTTAGCCAATCAGCTTTCTAGTATCCACCGCGCCCCTTCCTATCAGCCAATTGGCATGCATTTTATCGAACGAAGGATCTGTTTTAGAACTAGGTTAGTGGTTTAAGGTAGACGTTTTCCTTTTTTTTATATATATATAAATATACCAATGTGTACACACATACATGCACATATATATATACATATATGTGTGATCGTTTATGTATATTCATATTTATTTGATTTATTTATTTGTTTGTTTTCTCTTGTTATTGTTAGTTTTAAAGCTATTTTGTATCGCTATCCTAGAGTAAGTTTTATTTTGTGAACACAGTTGTTTGCTATTTCTCGTCTACAGTTTAATAGATTTTGGGGTTCTTTAAAGTACAGGATAGCAAATTTTTCATGGTGGCATAATTTACATGGGTCGTCTAAATGCCTGCACGTGGTAGCTTGTCTTATAATTTTCCATTCGGTAATCGAATGGAAAATATTAAGACAAGCTACCACGTGCAGACATTTGTTTTGTTTTGGTTTTAGCGATATGTTTTGAATAAATTCAATTATTTACGAAAGTGCATTTTTACCTAAATGCGAGTTGGGAATAATTTTCCCTTTTAACCAATTTGGTACCCCCAAATGGGGAGCGGTATATATATATTATTTTTAAAATGTAATTATCCACTTACACGTGTTTCATTATTCCCAATTCGCATTTAGGTAAAAATGCACTTTCGTAAATAATTGAATTCATTCAAAACATATCGCTAAAACCAAAACAAAGCAACATCTAAGTAAATCGCGATATATCCAGGCAGTCGGCGAGATGGTCCGGAGGTAAGGGTTTAGGCTCATTACGGTTAGGTCCCGATTTCGAATCTCGCTAGATACAGCCACGCTGATGAGTCGTAGACGACGAAACACGTGTCAGTGGATAATTACATTTTAAAAATAATATATATATATACCGCTCCCCATGTGGGGGTACCAAATTTGTTAAAATGGACAATTATTCCCAACTCGCATTTAGGTAAAAATGCACTTTCGTAAATAATTGAATTCATTCAAAACATATCGCTAAAACCAAAACAAAACAACATCTATATATATATATATATATATATATATATATATATATATGTGTGTGTGTGTGTGTGTGTGTTTGGAGGAGTGTACAGATAAATAGAAAGATAGATAGATAGATATAAACTAGGTGCATTTGTATATTGAATATGCATGTTATTTCCCGATCATTATGTATTTTAGAACACAGCAGATTAAGCCTAAGTTTGTTTTTTTAAGAAAGTGAAATGCAAGTTATAGTGCTTAAATGGGGGCAGTTTATATTAGAATCTGAACCATTGGAATTTTATGTAGGCAGTTGTACTCGTATTTTTCCCATATAAGTAGGATATAACAATGAGAAATAGAAAGGTCTGGTTTTAATAGTTACCTTAGTTACGTCGGTTATACAATAACTACCCTGTCACGTCGGTTTTCTATGTACAATACAGAATCAAGTGCAATATTACAACATTTACAAAAAATCATAACTACTCTCCTCCGAAGTTAAAGAAATTCTTGTCAGCAACACACAAATCATACACTACGAAACCAAAGTCAAGAAGTTAAAAATATTTCAAGTTATATACTTTAAAACCAAAATTTGCCATTAATCAAATCACATTTCAATCCAGCGAAAACAAACTCAAATTACTGTCGTAACTCGTCTCCCCTCCTACTTGACCCAACACTGGCTACAGAACTGGGCCTTCCTCTCCCTCGTACTGAGCACCCACAGCTCGCATGTATTCACCGTTGCTAATATATATATATAAACTTCCAGTCCCATTTGTAATATTATTTACACAGCCCGCCTGACGGTGTCTTCTTGGAAAAACGAAAGGCAATAGCGTGACCAACTTCGAACTACACATGAAATTTATATTTATTTCTCCGATATGCCCACTATCATCAGAAAAGTTGAAAATATAAAAAAGGTCTAATCAAACGGAAACTCTCTGTTGTCTTTAATAACGTTTGTTTAACTAAATATATGTGTGTTTGTGCGTATATTTTCTTTTTTTTTTGTCTATGTCACTTGTTCTGGCAATTACTGAAGAAGTTTCATTAAACTAAGTATTATAATATCTTTTCGATTAATGGTTAGGGATTAATGGGAATAAATAGAGATTAACCACAGCATTACGACATTTAATCAAGAGGTTTTCTCGAAAACTTCTGGTCCTATGCGGCTTAAACTTTGCATGATTACGATAATAATAGATTGCAACTAACTAAATACTATGGTATCCGTTCGATGCATAGTTAGGTAGTAATATGGAATCATAAGTTTAGTATTTAATTAACAAATAAGCAAAAAATTAACCAAATTAAACTGTAAATGTGGCATAAGGTACTCAGTTTAACTCAACGGGCTGTAAATTTTTCCGAGTTTCACAATCAAAAATCTTAAATCAATATATATGCGTGTGTGTGCGCGCGAACGCGCGTACGTGGGCGCGTATAACCAAATATATTCCATATTTTAACCTCCTAAATAGGTTCAACTTTTTTTTATTTTTACCATATAGTCAGTCGATATGCTGGTT
This sequence comes from Euprymna scolopes, assembly GCF_053919585.1. Taxonomy (NCBI): domain Eukaryota; kingdom Metazoa; phylum Mollusca; class Cephalopoda; order Sepiida; family Sepiolidae; genus Euprymna; species Euprymna scolopes. Next base: position 121,323,808 of record NC_136488.1, read on the forward strand.
AAGTAAATATTTTCCATATTTTAATCTTCTAAATAGGTTCAACTTGTTTTTATTTTTACCATATAGTCAGAAGATATGCTGGTTAAATAAATATTTTTCATATTTTAACCTTCTAAATAAGTTCAACTTGTTTTTATTTTTACCATATAAGCAGAAGATATGCTGGTTAAATAAATATTTTTCATATTTTAACCTTCTAAATAGGTTCAACTTTTTTTTATTTTTACCATATAGTCAGTGGATATGCTGGTTAAATAAATATTTTCCATAGTTTTAACCTTTTAAATAGGTTCAATTTTTTTTATTCTTACCACATAGTCAGAAGATATGCTGGTTAAATAAATATTTTTCATATTTTAACCTTCTAAATAGGTCCAACTTTTTTCATTTTTACGATATAGTCAGTCGATATGCTGGTTAAATAAATATTTTCCCATATTTAAACCTTCTAAATAGGTCCAACTTTTTTCATTTTTACCATATGGTCAGTAGATATGCTGGTTAAATAAATATTTTCCCATATTTAAACCTTCTAAATAGGTCCAACTTTTTTCATTTTTACCATATGGTCAGTAGATATGCTGGTTAAATAAATATTTTTCATATTTAAACCTTCTAAATAGGTCCAACTTTTTTATTTTTACCATATAGTCAGTCGGTATGCTGGTTAAATAAACATTTTTCATATTTTAACCTTCTAAATAAGTCCCGTGTTTTTAATTTTTACCATATAGTCAGTAGATGTGCTTATTAAATAAATATTTTTCATATTTAAACCTTCTAAATAGGTTCAATTTTTTTTTTATTTTTACCATATAGTCAGAAGATATGCTGGTTAAATAAACCAACCAGCCAACCATATAGTCAAGTATCATTTATTTAAATGTACTGTATCGTATTCTTCTTTTTTCTATCTTATTTTTTAATTCCATTATATTCGTTTTCCTCTCATATTTTTTTTTCAAATTAGCACCTTTCTTTTATATTTTCAACATAAATTCCAATCGCACTGATCACTGATGTCCCCTATAACAATAACAAATATTTTCATTAACAACCGAAGTTATGCAACCTCCCCGACGAAACCAAAATTTTATGGTCCTCAGCTTACCTAAACTCATCTCAAGAATGTCTTAGATATCTCTTTTCTTTGATAAACCTTCTTTCTCTTTGCAAATGTAAGGAAATGTAAGGGATATTCTGACTGGCATACGCCAATCACTTGTACCCGCCTCATCATCCCATAAACTTACTCTATTTTGCTGATTTTACAACTTTGTCTCCACGTGTGTATCTACTTATACAGTAAGGGAAGTGGCCGGAA
>NC_136488.1:121327631-121340131 GCF_053919585.1 Euprymna scolopes
GTTTATTGAGTCTTTTCTCTAATCTACGTTGGGTTCACCAGCGTATATATGATGGCAATTTTCGCAAGGCACAGTGGATATGCCTTAATTTGAAATTCGTTTGTTTTGGAGATGGTTTGTTGTTTTTAATGTTTGTTTTATAGTTTAAGATGTGGTTTGTATGATTAGAATTCCTAGTTTGCTTAATGCCTGTGTATGAGAGAAATGTCTAGTGCATATAATTTTTGCTTATTTATCCTGGAAAATATTTGTGTCGCTTTTTTCTTAACATCTAATAGAAAATATGTGGGGTATTGCAATGCTTTCAACGTATTTTTGAGGTGTTTGAATTCTTTGTCCAGATATTCTGGGCTGCAAATTCTGCATGCCCGTAAGAAGAAACCTATTATCAGTCCTGTTTTTTTTTAATTTTGTTATTATGTTGTGAGTAGCAATTTAAGTAAATAGTTTGTGTGTAGTTTAGCGGTAAACTTTGAAGGATAGTTTACTATTGGGTTTTATAATAAGTATGTCCAGAACAATAATAGCTAATTAATTATTCATATGATTCGAATAATTTATAATCTCAATGTTTCTGTGTAAATATATTATTTTTCTGTCATTTGTAGACAAAGATTAGAAAATCTACATTACAATAAAAAAAGTGTACTCTTATGTCAGATAAACAGAGAAAGAAAACTAGTGTTGCCTGTGATCTTTAGATGTATTAATAATCATAAGGATTTAGTTGGGTCAAACTTCCTTAAAAACTTCAAATATGTCCTATTTTGAAGCATGCATATCATATGTGTGCGATTCTAGTAAAAAGATAATGAAAGTGTTTCCGAATCTCTGCGTGTCTTCACCTCTTTATATTATAAAACTAATTAGAAGAACGTATATAACGCCTTAAGCAGAACAACACGCTCATACTTTACTCATTTATAAAAGTTTAAGTATAGTTTTAGTAATGTAAATTAGAATGAGGATTCTAGACATAAATTTCAGTATCATATATATATATATATAATGTAAAAATGGACTACCACTTTACAGTGCTCTATTTGTTCATATAGAACGTGTTTTACACACACACACACACACACGTAAGCATCAGTAACTTAATATTATTCTGTTTATTATTTTTCTCATATTCTATTCTTCCTTCCCAGTTTAAATGTTAACTACTTCTCTCAGTTAAATATCTCTCTCTCTCTCTCTATCTCTCTCTCTCTCTCTCTCTCTCTCTCTCTCTCTCTCTCTCTCTCTCTCTGACCGTTTCGGTCTAAATATATTCACCTGTTTTAAGCTTGAATAAGTTTCAACTGAGCATTTCTTAGTTTTCTAGGACTCCTTCTGCCATTTTCTCTCTCTACTTCGCTCATTTGTCTCGTATTTTCTTCCTCTTCTTTCTCCAACCTCTCTGTCTATGACATTTCAAATTTTTATGTGCCTGTTTTCTTGTTGATGCAATATTTCCTCCTTCCTCCTTTTTTTCATTATTTGCTCGATAGTTCTTTATTGGTCCAACACGTTTACACCATTTCTCCTACATTTACTACTCTCACTCTCTTTGCTACCGTCGCGCTCCTTTTGTGTTTATTATATTTGTAACACCCGGTAAATGTTGCCAAGGCAACGCGGCAGTCAAAAACGTCACGTGATACTGTCTGGTAAAATGTCACAAAGACCTTTTGAAAAACAAATGTATTGCGAAACACTTAGTAAATAGAAATCGATCTCTCTATATATATTATGTAACCATTCTCTCTGACTTATTATTTCTCTTTTTCTCCAAATCTATCATTGTTTCTATTACTCCTCTCTCTCTCTCTCTCTCTCTATATATATATATATATATATATATATATATATATATATATATATATATATCCATCTCTCTCTCTTTATATATATATATATATATAGAGAGAGAGAGAAATTAGTTGCCTGGAAAGGCTACAAGGGAGATAATCGAAGCAGCAAAAACTAAAGCTGGGTTGAAGGACACTATATATAAATATATAGGCAAATTTGGGCATATTTTATTAGTTTGAAAATAAGTTCTTTTTTACCAATCATCATAAAATGTAACCATAGAATATATATATATATATATATATATATATATATATATATATATATATTTAAAGAAGATTTGAACAATAATCTAAAGAGCAGAGTGTATTTTAATGTAATAGTAAAATTACTAGTTTAATTAAAATACAGAGAAAGAAAAAGTGCTCGTTGTAATTTAGATATATAATAAGCTCGATAGGTAAATATCCTAGAGCTAATTTAATATTTAGTAATGTGATTGATAATTTAAAAATCAAATTAGAATTAAATTAAAAATCCGTTTCATAAGAAGGAACAACAACAAAATCAATATTTTGTACGCTCGTTTCGGACAACAATGTTTTTTTATTGTGGTAGACATCAAGCTACAGACAATAATTTTTACATATAGTGTTTTTAACAAACAAAGTTTCCTCATCAGCAAAGTATTGGGAAGGGTTTTTAGTATATGTAAAAGACACCATAAATAAGCCTAGCATTAAAAGTAAGGCAGATGTATCTGGAAAAAATAAAATAAAGGTATGGATTTACTTGATAAGGAAATTAATATGGGTTAAAGATAGAAATAAAATAGAGTAAAATTATAAATCTAAATTTGGTTTAAGTACAATATTATAATAATATATTTTTAATAAAACTCATAGACACATACACATATATATACATATATACACGCATACACATACATACATATACACATATACATACATATATACATAAATACATATACATATATATAAATACACACATACATATATATATATATATATATATATATATATATATATAAATATACATACAAATATTTACCTTTTAATTTTTCGCCTTTTCAAATCAGGAACTACGGTCAAAGCACTCATATGGATGTTTGTTATAGTTTTTCAGCTGATTAAATGATAAATTTTCAAAAGGAACGCTAATGGAATGTTTTATATCCGTTAGCATACGTTTGATTAAAAAACGCTAAAATTTAAACTCGAAAGAAAGGGGAAGATAATCTTAATTATTTAATTAAATAATGCAAGGGAGATAATTAGTCATATTTCATTAATTAAAAAATGCAAGGGTGATAATTAGTCTAACTTAATTTATTACGGAATAATAAAACAATATTGTAATCTATTTTTAAATTATTGAATTTAATATCTGATAATTTATTTATTTATTGAAATTAAAATATATCATAGGTTAATGTTAAGAATATATTTTAATAATCTATAATAATGGTCGATATATCAGATTAATTAATAATAACAATAATATTTTTGATAAAAAAAAATTATTAATAATTATTTCACGATATCGTTTAATTTTACTATTGAATACTAATAAGTAATTTTTAATGATTTAAGTTGGTTTATATTTATTAAATTTAAACCAACGATTATGACTGCATGTGAAGATTAGTTCCTCTCTTGAATTTAATAGGGTGGTTGTATTTTTTATATCTTCATATTTCAAAATTTTTAGGGTCTCTTTTGTACATAGTGCACAGAATTCATCTCCTGGTTTATATGGTTTGCAAGATCCAATTACTTGCCATTTCAACTTGAAAGTAATATTGTTATTCTTGAGTTGCCAAATATGCTTGGATAGAGTAGTTTGGTTTGACAGGTAGATTGGTTAAAGTTGGTGTCATTATTTAATCGGGTGGTTGAGTTATGGTTGCTAATAGATTCATGTAGATTTGGGTTTTTTGATATAGATTACATTTTTTATTTTACATGAGCCTTGTAGGGGACATTTTTTTCTTCTACAGTTACATTCTGCTATATTTTGTATAATTGTATTTTGCAGCTTATTAATGTTTTTACTATTAGAACTAATTATTTTTTAATGAAGGTTTGGCATAATTAGTTCTAATTGTAAAAATATTAATAAGCTACAAAATACAATTATACAAAATATAGCAGACTGTAACTGTAGAAAAAAAATGTCCGCTACAAGGCTCATGTAAAATAAAAAATGTAATCTATAGCTGCACAGTATCAAAACCCCCAAGTCTACATGAATCTATTAGCAACCATAACTCAACCACCCGATTAAATAATGACACCAACTTTAACCAATCTACCAATCAATTACAAACCACCCACCATATAATAATCCAACACCAGATCTACCGGAAAATAATCATAATAAACAAGAGGCAATATATTTTGGTTCCACATCTGGCCTAATAAAACATAGAATTTCAACGCACAAATATTCTTTTAAAAATAACTCCCTGTAACAACCATTAAGTAAGTTACGGGCCTTGATAAGAGGTTAATTCCATGCAAAAAAAATTCTCATATCTATATCTCATTCCTTGATACAGACAGTAGCATTCCCGACCCGTCTCACAGATTGTCAGGACTAGCAAGCATCACTTCTTGATTTATTTCTGACAACAGTTCCTAAGGATTGTGCAACAAATACCCATTGCCCACTCCGAAATGCTGATCATGCTGTGATAATGATAGACATTGCTCTAAACTCGACGCCAAGATGAAGAGCCATTGATCAAAACGACAAGGTACTACATTAGTGTGTCATTAGAGATCATATCAGAGATGCCCCATGGGAAAATATATTTTCTCTTCCTGCGGAACAGTGCGCAAATGAGACCATTGAATGGTTCAAAGCATTAATAGCTACATACGTTTCCACGCGGAAGTTCTATAGCAACCCCCATTCACCCCAATGGTTTGCTTTTACTTGCGCGAAGGCCTTTGCCTAGAGGCAAATGCATACTGCTGATTTATCCGGCATAAGTCCAGTACAAAGAGACAAAAGTTTATTGAAGCTAGAAGTAATTATAAGAAAGAAGTAGCGACAGCTAAGAGAGAATATATCAAAACCACCAGAAAATGCATTAATTAGGAACTCGTGGTTTCTGAAAAAACTACAACATTGTATTAAATAGTGGGCAATCAACGATCCCCCCACTATCCAACAATAATGCGGTTGCTTACACGGCAACCGAGAAAGCAAACATGGTTGCCCGTCAGTTTGCCTCAAACTCTACTTTGGACGTAGCAAACCACTCCTTTCCTGTTAATCTTTTGCAGACAGAATCACACTAAATAATCTGAAAATTAACTCTTTTCAAGTTCATGACATCATAAAAATTTAAACACCTCAAAATCACGTGGATCGTATCTCATCCCGGCTGTACTATTAAAAATGATGTTCTGCTGGAGTTGCTCTAGTTCTCTCTAAACTCTTCAACAAATGTCTAAATGAATCATGCTTTCCTGACTGCTGGAAACTGCTTCTGAAGTACCAGTTTACAAGAATTCTGGTGAAAGAACTACCCATTAAATAAACGCCCTATTAGCCTCCGCTCTCTTTTCGCCAAAATATTTGAGTTCAAAATTAATCAAGCTCTAGTATACCACCTTACAGTTGCTAAACTTCTGTCTGGCCATCAATATGGATTTAGGTAAGCGCGTTCTATTGTAGATAGTCCAACTGTAATCTCTGAACGGATATACCATGCACTGGATAAAGCAGGGGATGGTGATAGTCCTAGATATATTTTAGGCTTTTGACAGAGTATGGCACGTAGGTCTTCTCGTGAAAATTAGATCCTATGGTACTACTGTACGAAAATACAACATAATTAAATCCTTCTTAAATAAAATAAGAATCCAGGTTGTCCTCGATGGTCGTACGTCTAAACAATATGAGATAAATGCGTAGGTACCTCAGGAGTAGATCTTTGGACCTTTATTTTTCCTGATATTCATAAATGACCTCACTGATAAAATAGTTTCGGAGATGTGTATATTTGCTGACGACACCACGCTTAATAAGAGGCATGAGGGGAAAAAGAATGAACACATATCTAAGGCAATGCTGGAAAACCTAGGGGAAGACTTCCAGTCTGTACTGGAATGGGATTAAAAATGGATGGTAACGTTCAATGCTGCCAAGACTAAGCACGTTTCCTTTAATAATTACAAGAAACCTTCTCAACCACCAATACTTAAGGCTAAAGATATACTTCCTGAAAGGACTTCGTTTAAACTCATCTGCTTAACGTTCACAAGGAACAGGAGTTGAAACAGATATATAAAAAGCATTGCCAAGCCTGCTGCGAAGAAGGTTGGCTCTATCTATCGTGCTAGAAAGTAACTGCCTGAAATTATCCTGTACCTATGCAGAGCCACCATCCGTTTGGGTTGAAAATGAAAAACAATGCTTAAAAAATAGAAGAGAAGATTGGAAATGGTACCTTGGAAGAACAAGGAAACTCTTAGAAACAAAGTTATACAGTAGAAATCTAATTAAATAAAAGCAATAAACACCTGAGCAGTATCGCTGTTCGGGCTCTCTGGACTATATTTAGGCTGGATTAAAGAAGAACTAAGGCACTATTAATCAGAAGAGGTAAGAAACTAATGACAATAAGCAAAGCATTACACCCGAAAGACGATACTCACCGATTATATGTGAAAAGGAACAGTGTGAAGAAAACTAATAAATGCAAAAGTCTGTGTAAGAAAAACAAAAAAGACTTGGACAACACAGAAAGATTGATCACAACTAGAGGCACCGCCAATAATAATAATACAGAAAACGATGAAACTATAAAAAATATATATATTGGAAAGAAAAATCACTACATAGATCATTCATCAGAACAGCAAAAAAAAAAGAGAGAATCATGAAAATACTGTGATGTGGTTATGAAAAGGACACGTGAACAGAGAAACAGAGAACAGAGTATGTGCTACTTACAGTTGCACATAACATCGTGATTATAACAAACCCCATGAAAACTAAAATAAGTAAACCATACGAAAACAGTAAATGCAGATTCTGTGGACAAAGAGACAAAACAACAAACTACATAATAATTGAACAGAGAAAACTATCTCCATATGACACGACTGTATGGGGGAAGATAATGCACTGCAAGCTTTGCAGACAACTAGACATCGAACATGTGGCCTAATGGTTCAAGCATACACCGGAGGTAGTACAGAAAAATGAAAACAAAATTCTTTGCGGCATGTGGATGGAAACAGAGAAACTCAATCAAGCAAAAAGGCCAGACGTCATAATAAAGAATAAAGAAGGAAAGAAACTACCAAATTGTAAATGTTACTGTTTCCTTCAGACCACAGGGTGGAGATCAATGCGAAAGAAAAAAAAGGAACAAATATGTGGAACTTACCAAAGAACGTAAAAGAATCTGGAACACGAAAAAAATCGATATCATACCAATAATTGAAGAAGCACAAATAACAACCCTGAAGAATTTGTTTTCATATTAACAGAAATCGAAATCTAAGAGAAGACTGAGACTGTTATGCTGAAATCAGCTTAACTCTTAAGGAAAACCATCGAATAAGGTAACCAATCTACATGAGCTACAAACGTTTACCGAACAAATAAAAACTGCAATAGAAGTAAAACAGTAATAGCAACGAAACCACTGATACTGCCACATTTTTAATTGACTGATACCCCTCTCTCTTACAAAAAAAAAAAAATTAGCATCGACAAGCGCCACAACAAATAATCGACAGGTCAAAGAGGATGGAAAGACCGAAGAAAGAAAGAAATAATCAGACTCCCACTGGGCGGGCCCAAAGACGACTGGGACCTTGGGGGAGACATATTGCCACCCAAATTCCAGTGAAGATCAATGTTAATTACCAGCGAAAAGTCAATGGAAAACAGCTGCTGCGATAACACAAACTCATTTGCAAATTTTATCGAAAGAGATCTAGAGTACAGCAAATCAAGGAAGACACAAACTCCAGGAAACGTCATTGGTGGTTGTTAGTGAGTTACTTCTTATAATAGTAAGTGCACGTAAGGCCTAGAAAGAATTGAATAAAACTCTAGTAAAAATTAGAATAAAAGGGAAGTTGTGATTATACAGCAGAATGTAATTATAAAATAGATGAAATTTTAAAGAAAACACGGAAACCGACTCAGACATATTATGCACACTAATCAGTAATATGGAAGTTGCAACAGAAACATAGAAAGAATACTGTGTTTATCTGAGGAAACTGAAACTGACAAAAAAATGTTATAAAGACCGAGCAGGGAGAAAACTAATTAGACCTCCACTGGAAAAGTGTAGCGAGCACTGGGATCTTGAAGAAATTTATCCACACAAATTCTAGAGAAGGTGGTCGTTGCCAGCGGGAAACCAATGGTAAGCGGCTTTTGTGAAGGCAAAATCATTTATAGTGGTTATCAAAAGCAGTGAAGGATAATACAATATGGGGAGACTTACTGCCACTGAGACTCCAGATAACACTACTTGTTATTATCAGTGCGGTTATTTTTACACGATAGCAAATGAGTGTATGTGCTTCGGTGGGGCCCATACACATCTACTTACGTTCATCTATTAAACATTTTATAATGAGACAGTGTGACTGAGAAAAATAGACAAACGCTCTCTCTCTCTCTCTCTCTCTCTCTCTCTCTCTCCCTCTCCCTCTCTCTCTCTCTCTCTATCTCTATCTATCTATGTATATGCATATATATATATATATATATATGGGAGGGGTAGAGAGAGAGAGAGAGCGAGGGAGAGTTTGAGAGAGAGGGGAGGGAGAGGGTTACTTATTTAAATCTCTCTCTCTCTCTCTCTCTCTCTCTCTCTCTCTCTCTCTCTCTCTCTCTCTATGTATATGCATATATATATGGGGGTAGAGAGAGAGAGCGAGAGAGTTTGAGAGAGAGGGGAGAAAGAGGAAGAGGATTACTTATTTAAATCTCTCTCTCTCTCTCTCTCTCTCTCTCTCAGTATAAAGAGAAGAGTTATCTGTGAAGAATACATATGAAAATATCAGATAGAAGGCTTAAAACTGGAGCGATATTGGCAATATTACGATATTCGTCTTAGTTAATTTAACTCAAGAGCACCTGCATAGGAAATAAATGGAATAATCCATTATGGAGTGACGAATGGTGAAAGATGCATAACGTAATTAAAAGAGACACGTAAGTGTACCATGGGATAGAGTGTTTGTAGATAGATACATATATACATTGAGAGAGAGGTTGAAAGAAAGAGATGGATGGATAGAGAGTAAGAGAGGCTGAAAGAGAGAGAGAGATAGATGGATAGAAAGCGAGGTTTAACGAGAGAGATTGATGGATAGAGAGATAGAGGAGGCTGAAAGAGAGATGGATGGATAGAGAGAGGTGTTCAAAGAGAGAGATGGATAGAGAGAGAGGGGGGGGAGAAGTTGAAAAAGAAAAATGGATAATTAGAGAGATAGAGAGAGAGATTGAAATAGAGATGATGGACAGCGAGAGAGAGAGGTTGAGAGAGATGGATGCATAGAGAGACAGATTGAAAGAGACAGATCGATAGATAGAAAGAGATTGAGAGAGAGGTTGAGATAGATAGATAGATAGATAGATAGATAGATAGATAGATCAAGGATGACTAAATGTGCAGCTCATGGAATCGTTAATAGAATTCACATTTCCTCTGATTCAATTCTATTTAGAAACAATAGTTTCCAGTCTCTGCTTCACTTGTCCATAAGTTTTAATCAATAATAAATAACAATCGTGGCTGTATCGCCGTTCGGTGATATTCGAGTACATTTCAGTGACCTGTTCATCGGAAATAAGTGCAAATCCCGAATGGGTTTTACACTCCGCAGACATTAATTATATTTTTATCTGCATTATCTCATCTCGAATATAATTTCTATCAAAATCTATCCACAGAATAAATATCATAGCAGTGCTAAAAGAGGAGTGTGCTAGAAAATTAGCAATTGTGTACTTTAGTTCCAGGTGTTTTTTTTTTCATTGAAGAACGATAAAACAGACTGTTGCACACCCATAATAAAAAGTTGGTGGAGGATCAGGTATATAAGTTTATTTGTCTTCTCTATCTTCTTCTCTCTCTTCTCTATCTATCTATATATCTATCTATCTATCTCCTTCTTCTATCTTCTATCTTCTTTCTTCTATCTTCTTCTATCTTTTCTTTATATATATATATATATATATATATATAAAATGAACTCATTTTTCCCTTCCAACTTTGACTTTAATAGGATTAAAAATCATGACATTACATGCAAATGTAATGCGTACAGACTGTAGCACATTACCTGAGGTTTACTATATGCCTATTACCTCTACAGTTCCTCGACAATGGTACATTCCTATATTTTTTCCGGTGAGACTCCACTGCCAAAATCGCTTAGATTCAATGGAAGTTGCAACATCTTTTCTCTTTCTTAGATTCCTCCTTTCCCCTCTCCCCATTCCCACCGCAGCGGATGCGTTCACAAGGAACACTACGAGGAAACACACCGGTTTAGAATCGTACAAGGTTACTTATTCCGTTTCTTTTTTTATCTTTTCTCCCTAATTTATGCTTTCTGTTTTTTTCCATAATAAAATAGAAATTAAAAAAATGTTTAAACGCGAAAACGCGATTACTATTATTGTTTTCTTTTTGCTTTTTTTTTCGTTAGTGTAAGACGCAATCTGCGAGACTAACCGGGTTTTACTTCCGGTTTTAACGACTCTAACCGGTAAATCTAACTATGACCTTTTTTTATCAGTACTATGACCTTTATTTATTAGTACTTTCAACTCAACATTTATTTTTACACAAAGATTACTATGCAACGATATCGTGATTTCACTTACATTACACCTAAATTAAAATTAAAACAAATAAATTCATTTAGAATTCGAGAAAACAAAAGCATTCATTAAGAATTCGAGTGTTATGTGACTACTGAAACTAAACCAAAAAAAAACTTCACTGCGGAATTGGTATTTGACCTAATTCACTTTTTAGTTAATTCATCACGTTTTTTTTTTTGTTTTGTTTTTTGTTTTTTTCAATGATTCGTGTTCGACCCTCCCCTTAAAACTTTTTTGGATTTTTCAAACACACGTGCACCGCCGGAGCGTTCGTATTGCATAACGTTCATTTTTTTATTTTTTTTGTTTTTTTAACACGATGTTTTTATCATATTTAAACCGGGTTATGACTTCACTTTGCTTTCATTTTACTACCCCCCAACCACACACGCCTCTAAAAACCAGGGCAACGCCGGGTACTCCCCGCTAGTATCAAATATTTGGGGGTTTTAAAAGGGAGTATGTATTTTATTAACAATTATGTGAGTGCAGTTTTTAGGTAGATAGATAGATAGATAGATAGATAGATAGATAGATAGATAGATAGAAAGGATTGTGAAATAATCTTACAAACTACCAGGTATTCCGCCATTTTGTTTTCGTCCAAGGGAATAATTCAGAAGGAATATTTAACCTTTTTACAAGAGGACTTGTTTAACCTGTTTCCTCAATACATCTACTTTAAACTGGAAATCGATGTGCAGTCTTTTTCTCAGTCACTCTCTCATCGCTCTCTACTATCTAAAATCCAATACTAAATCGTATATGTGCCATTTGGTCTTGGAGGTTCTATAGATTTTAGCGGCTTCATGCATAGATAGCTAAGCGTGATAGGTAACTTGCTCGTTAAATCTCGAAGAGATATTATTACTAGAGAGAGATAGAGGAATAGATTCACTAACAAAAATGCGTTTGGACAGCAACTTGCGTTAAGAAGCCATGTTCGATGGAAAATGATGCTATATACTTTGCGGTAAGCGAGACATGCCTTGAGGCTATCTGTAATGACTGATCGCTTTATGAAATATTTTGAAGAACTTAAAAAAACTGTATGCAAAAAAGAAAAGAAACAAACATAATAAGTCGTTCTTCAATGTTAATTTTAAAAACGTTTAATTCAAAAAGAATGCCTGTGTGTCATATCCGCGTGAAAAATCATATTGTGCCATCGATTTTAAAACTAAAATCCGTTTTTTTTACCGTTATTTCCACCCGAGAAGAGTCAGAATAAAGCGTATTAAGCCATTGTTTAGCTTTATTTGTTTGTTTGTTTTTTGTCTTATTAGAAGGTAACGCGTCAATGACGCGCGAAAGTAAGATCTTTCCATTATTTTTAACATGTGCAATATTAAATTCACTTAAATAACCGTACTTTGCCAATTAATAATCCTATTTAATCTGCAATTTTTGTGTACAATTTGAAGCAAATTACTTTAGATTAATCATATGAATTTTTCTTTGTGACGCTCGGGATTTATTGAATCATGCGTTATATTTGCATTGTATAATATATAATTTTAGTGCCTAAGCATGTAATATGTTTTCACTTTGGCTAGAGCAGTACCTATCCCAAGCCCAGTATCGAATCGAACCATGAGGTCCGAAGTCATAGTCTTACCCACCAGGCCACTAGAACGTGCGCCGTTTGTGGGTGAAATCTGCAATGACTTTATTGGCCGCCAGTGATCTATTTGTTTATTTACAAATGTGTGTGCGCGAGCAGGCTTGTGTTTGGATTTATAATTTTATAATTTCCAATCGTCAAGAGATAAAAAATAAAAGTTGAATGCTACACTAATCCT